>NW_010261078.1:6290-17369 GCF_000690775.1 Eurypyga helias
TGCAAGGTGTCCCTGCCCATGGCAGGGGGTGGGAACTGGATGATCTTTATGGTCCCTTCCAACCCAAACCATTCTGTGATTAACGGGGTTCCCGCAAGGTGTGGGCAGCCTGTCTGCAGGCCCCAGCTAGAACTCTCGGTGGGGAGGCAAAGCACCAACTCCTCAGGCTCTGCCAGCCTCAGACTTTGCAGCAAAGTTTGCCTTTGTCATTGGCCAGGGGTGTGGTGGACGAGGGACTCCTGTCTTCTAGAAGGCTGTTAAAAAATGCCTTTTAACAGCAGTCAAATTCACCAAAAAAAAACCCCCAGGAGCAAGCCATAATTACACCCACACAGCTCTCCACACTGCGCTAAGCTTCACCCCCCTATCAGAAAGGCACCCGCACCGATGGAGTGGATATGTTGATTAAAAGTCCCCCAAAATGAATAGATCAAGAGAAATCTGCCATACCCCTGCAGCAAGGGTGAAGTGCTTTTTAATTAAGGACAAAGAGATGCAAATGTCCTGAATCATCACAAGCAAATAGCAAAATAGCACCTGTCAGAATATTAAAAAACAAGCACTCAGCGTTCCCTTGTGATCAGCACGAAGGAGCCCTTGAGTTAAAAAAAATAGAAATTCCACCAAGAATTGAAAAATGTAATGGGATGAGAGCGGGGAAGGAAATGGCTCGGTAAAAACAAGCAGGCATTACTTGCTGGTGATTTTGGCGCTGAAACGCGTTGGCGTGTCCGACGGAAGGGTCCGGAGCAACCCCGGACCCACTCGGAGGTGTGCAGGGCTGGAGCCCGTGGGCACAGCACCACCGACCTGCCCAGGCTGCCCGCGGGCTCCTTCCCACCCGCTCCTCCCAGGCGCGAGATCCCTGCCGCGGCCTCACAAAGCCCGTAATCACGAGCGCTCCCATAGCCCCAGTCAGCTGGGAAAAACCGACTTAATGAACACCGAAGTGCTCGGCGGGGGGGATCCGCCTTGGGGTCTGCTCCGTGCCCATCCCCTCGCCCGTGGCAGAGCTGACGCTGCCGCAGGAGTGGGAATTTAAGTCTTCCCGGGTAATGAAGGCGACAGAGCTGCATGTCAGAGCCGTGAGACAAGCCCCCGTAAGCTGTTCTCCTCGCTGCGCGTTGTTTTTGAGGCAGCCTGGAACGCACCGGGAGGGTCCTGGATGTCTCCAGAGCCTTTATTATTGTTAGGACTGCTTACAGGGAAAGGAGGCTGGAAAGGATGCCTGGATGCCGAGGCTGCTGGGGAAAGCAGGCAGGTGGTCTCCGGCTGTTCAGGGAAGACAATTATTTTCCCAGAATAAAAGGGTTAAATGGGAGTTTTGGGGAATTCTTTTGCATTTTGGATGTTCTAACTGCTATTGTTGCTTGCTTCCACCTAAACCCGTTTGTGTTCAGGTTAAAACCCCAGACATGGGGGGACGTGGTGCTGCAAGGTGCACCCCACACGTGCAGCCACCCCTCTGGCCTCCAGCTGCTGGGCTGCACCCCCAAACAGTGGCCTTGAGCACCCCCCAGCTTAGTGACGCGGCCGAGGCCACTGCTGTCCCCGCTGCGGTACCGGCGCCACACAGGGTATGAGGGCTGGGAAAGGCAATAAAAGGAGCAAGTGTTGGGAATCCCAGCGAGAGCCAGCACAGCCCAGAAGCAGTGACAAAGGGGCTGTGAAAGGAAGGCAGAGCGAAAGGGAAATGCCTGGAATAATAAGTGACGGATGGATGCCTCCAAAGGGGACTCTGATATCTTGGGTCTCCCGCCTGACCTACTTAAAACTGGTGTAATCTGATGAAGGAGCATCCTCCGGCTCTAAATATAAACTTGGCTCTTCTTTATTTAAATTCCTCCCCTCTGCCACCCAGGGGTAGGACTATGCTCCACAGCTGGGTGCAAGGCACCGTACATACCCCGTTGGTCCCAGAGTCCTGCAGAAGGCCCCCCCGCCCTGCCTGGGGAGGGCTGGGGACCCCAGGGAGGCTGCTGGGTGCTTTTCCCATGAGAAGGCACTGGCACAAGGTCCAGAGGGACAGCACGGGCATGGCACGGTTTTCTAGCAGCCTATTCACGGGCAGGAGCAAAACCACACTCCATAGGGCACTACTTCCCGGGGAACTGTGGGATGCAGTGGTGCCAGGTAGCCATTCCCAAGGCAAGCTGCAGAAAGCCGCACATCAGGAGCCAGAAGTCCGGGCTCTCCCATCAACTCCTTGTGTATGTGTGATTGGCAGTTCAAGATTTCTCATTTTAAATGAGCCACACTCTGGTGCATGAAAGTCCTGAGGTGTCTAAACAATTGGTAAATTTAGGCAGAATTTGAAAATTAGTCTAAGTGAGAAGAACAACAAACAAAACCACAATCCAAGAAGAGCAGCTGCAATCAAAGCACTTTATTCAACCTGTTTTGAAATTAAATGTTTTGCTTAAGAATGCCAAAATGTTTCATCGATCTGTTTTCTAAATTAAATGCTTCAAGTTTTTCCACTTCAGCACACCATTGTTCATTTAAAACTTGACCTTCTTCAAATAAAAAGGGTAGAAAAAGAACCACTGTTTTGGTTTGAGCAACATACTGAGATGACAAGATGAATTTTTTTCATTTTTCCATTCCACCAGAAAGCCATATTAAAAAAAAAAAAAAGATGTTTTGATTCAATCTGTACCAAATTTAATCCATTCCTCACTCTGCTCCAGAGCAATTTCCATACCTGCAATGTGTATTCCCGGGAGACCTGGTGTCAATGTGTTCCCAGCCCCACACGCACTCTTGGCGTGCACAGCCGGAGCTGGCACCAAGGGAATGTTGAAACGGCACTCGGCTGGTTTTGTTCAAGCAGCTTGGCAGGGGTCAGATACCCAGCACGGGGCAAGCTTGGGGAGAAAAAGGGTGACCACTGGTGGTACAACTCCAGCAGAAATTAAGACCCCTAAACAGTGAGACGGCAGAGATGGGGACACTGCGCTGTCTCCAAGCGAGAGTGGCTGCCACCACCCCAGACTATTGGGCTATAGCCAGGGATGCTGCGTCTTGTCCTTCCTCTAAGGACTACAAAGCCAGGATGCACCAGGGGCTTCTGGAACTCCAGGTCTTCCCATTGCCACATGGGGAGACAGGCAGGTTTGGCCCTGGCAGATCAGGGTAAGACTCACACTATTGTTTTATCAAGCACTTTCACCAAGCCCTCCCAACTCCCAGCTCCCCAAGGATGTAAAATTTCCAGCTCATACACTCTGGGACTGTATGAGCTATTTAGGAACCTTCATATGCTTTATTCGACTTCCTTGCTTTGGTGGCAAAAAAGTACGTGGGATTAGGAAGGCAGAACAATTAAATTAAAACCCAAGTCATTACAGAAAGCTAGCAAGCCGCGCGGCTCTCAGTACCGCCATCGGAATGAGATGAGTTTGTTCCCTTTGTGGAGATAGGCCCCGTTAATTTTCTTGGCAGGGTCTCCCCTGTTAAAGCAACAAGGCAAATGTTTGCCTTGACTTTTCAACAGCATTTGTGACCCCTGGGAAGCTTGGCGGGGTGGTGGGGGAAGATAAATTCTCTTAATCTAAAATGCTAGACACGTTAATTTTTGCAGAGCTCAGATTTGGGGTCAAATTCAAACTGACAGAGTCTCCTTGAAGGAGGAGGAGGGACAGAAGATAGAATTTGGGAGAGAGAAGAGAAAGATGAGACAGGCAAAGAGGATTTTTTTTAAGCTTGCAGGGAGATACTAAGCTCAATAATCAGACAAGAAAGGCAACGAGCAGCTATCAAAACAGCAGCCGTTTTAAGAGCTGTACTCATCTGAAAGCAACTTTTAGTTCTTGTGAAAACTGCCGCCTTAACAGCTGTCCCAATTAGAGCCAGCCGGAAATTTCCCAATAAACCAACATTTTTGTCAGAAAATAATTCGCTGAGTCTGAAAGGCTCCAAGTTGGCTGAACTTTTGTTGAATCGAAAAGCGGGGCTCCAACTGGGGCCGGCGCTCAGCTGCCAGGTTTGCGCTACGAGTGGCAGCGCTGACGGAAAAGTCAATTTTGCTGAGCAGCTGCCGGCACCAGGAAGCGCCTAGTTCCCATCATTTATGTTTGGGATTTGGTTTGAGTTGAAAAAAATTATAAAATAGCAACCGAGTTCCTTACAAACTTGAACCCGAGCCAGCCGAATCTGCTCATGCCATGATCCCATATGCCTGACCCGTTTTAGGATCTGGCGGCTGGATCTGTGAGGAAAAAAAGCCAACCCCAAAGTGCTGCGGAGAGGCCAGCGCTGGAAGTGGATCCTGCCAGGAGAGATGGCTCATGGCCATGCCCACGTCTGCATGACCCTGAGACCAGCAGGTCTCCTGGGGTCTCCTCTTCCCTGGGGTGGCCCTAAGCAGAAACATCCTGATGCCACCCTCCCTCTCTTTTCTTTTTAATTTTTCATTTCAAAAGCCGTGACTGCAATTAAGAGGTTTTTTCAGTTACTTCTTTGTAAACTGATGTGTTACCACTGGATGTATCACTGGTTTTGTTCCAGCTGCCTCATTGCATCAGAAACCCGACTAAAGTATGGAAAAAGTCAAGAAGACTTAGTCTAGGAGACCCTGTGCAAAGCTTCGCCTGAGCGTGGAGAGATCTCAGCTAGCTGTACTTAAATGATGTTTAAAACCAAGACATCACCAGGCAGGACAATCCCATCCAACCACCCTCCAAGGGTCTGCCAGGCTCTGAGGCAGCTGCCAGGGGCCAGAGGAGACCCTGAGTGAAACCAGAGCTGCATTTGCAGGGGAAAAAAAGCTGTTAAAGCTCTGTGCGACTCCTGACCAGCAGGGAAAAGCCTTTCTGTGAGTGGTAGTGGTTAATTACTAATGATAATTAACCTACAGCAACAGTGGCGCTCGGAAACTAGAGCAGAGGCGCACATCCCTGATCTGAATGACAACAGAGCTCCTGCCCCAGAGGGATTTCAGTTTAAAAATGCCCAGAAACGATGACTGACGCAACTGGAGCTTTTCCCCACGGGGGCACTCCCCAGGGGTGGCTCGCAGGGCGCACAGCCCGCTCGTAGGTACCAGTCCCACGCTGCTGGCTGCTGCTCATGGGGGGCTCTGCCCCTTCACCGTGTGCCTCCGAGGGGACCCCCGTGGGCACCGGTGCACCAAGCCTCCCTGTGTCCCAGGACTAGGTGCTCCGTTGGGGCTCCACTGCCTCCCCATCACCAGTCCCATCCAGCGCTGGTCAGTCGCTGGCCCCATCGCTGCAGGTGCGTCACGACCACTGCCCATCACACCAACAGGAGTGTAAAGGTGTGGGGCTGGAGCTAAAATCACCCCTTTTTGGCCCATTAAAGCAATGCTAAGGGCCCTCTGAAGCTAGAAAAGAAGCATCTGCCGCCTTCTCCATTTCATCTTGCAAGCTGTGAGCTCCCACCCCTCTCACTGCCTATCCCCGCTGACAGCCGTGCTTCCTACAGAGCAAATGGGCTTGAAACTTCACCATCAAAGTCATTTGCATTGATTTCCATGGCCTGGTTTCTCTGCCTGGATTCTCCCCATCCCTGTACCCGCCCTGCCCCTTCAGAGCGGGAGCACCAGTGTCTTCTTGCCTGTTTGGGGTATTGCTGTATCCCTGTTTCCTTCCCACAGGAAGAAAACAAAATATTGGTGCTGCACTCCAGCATTTCCCTGCAGGTTTAGCAGCACACGCATGAGCTGCTGTTGCTTCACCCAGTCTCAAGGTGGAGGCAGATGTTTCCCTGCACACCAGCTCCTGGCCAGCTTTCCCATCCCTGCTCCCTGGCAGGTCACCTCAGCAGCTTGCCTGTCTGTCCCCAGGCTCTCCAGTTCCTCCCAGACCGGCTTGCTCGGCAGCCCCCGTTTGTGCCCCCTAACCAGTCTGCCCCCCTCGAAACCCCTCAGGCAAACAGCTCAGCCCCTGGTGGGCTTTGCTGTAGGGCCAGTTGCCCCGGAGGGTGTTAGCCAGTCTCCTCATCCTGGTCACTCCTGAAAGGGCTGCTTCTGCTGTCTGTCCTGCACAGGAAAGGACCATAACAGCATCTTTCACTCTGGGAGAAAAGAGGGTCTCCATGGCAGCTAGGAACAGCACTAACATGACAGTAAAACTGTGCAAGAATCTTGATTTTTTTTTTTCTTAGAGAAAATGCTTCTATTTTTGACAAAAGGCCTTTTTGAGGTATGAAACCTCTTACGAAACTTCTCCCACATCAGTGCTTTGCATAAACTATTTTGCTGTAGTTGTGTTATTCATTGCACACATTTTACACCAGTGGGAACTAGTTTACCTCCAGAGAATGGAAACCAGAACCTGGCTATGAGGCAGGGCATCCTGCAAGCCACATCCTCTGCAGGTCATCTCGTCCCAGCTGTGCCTATCACATCACTTCAGCCGGGCGTGACTCCTCCAAACAGGGCAGAGCCTCGCTACAGGGTGAGCACAGGGTCTCACCGGCATGAGCATCACCTTCAGCCATGCAGGGGAGGGTGTAACAGGCCAGGACACATCACACGCCAGGACACATCACACGGGTGCAACCCGAGTCCCAGGCTCTGCCCGTGGGAGCTGCAGAGGCGAACGGCATCGTGCAGATGTGCTCCCAGAGAGCCAGTGGCCCTAGAGCACACAGAGAAGACGGCCAGCTACATCCTCATAAGGATGAACAGGGCGAGGAGTCCATTCATTGCATTGGTATCACAGCCTTATTTTCTTTGTCTCTGAGTCTGAGATGTCAGGGCTGATAGCAGATAGTTTGTTTCACAGCAAATGTACAGCGATAGGTCAGGGGAACAAGTGAAAATGCCACCTTTGAGGGGAATTAGATCATTAAAATGTCACAGTACTACCTTGGGAAGCCAACCGGAGATTCCAGCTGCAGTTCCTTGTTCCCTCTGCTTGGAAAAATAAATAACACCTGCCAAGCAAGACCAGGACTTTCTTTTCTAAAGAGATTACTGGTTTTTTATATCACCATTGTTTCACACCACTCTGCCAGCAAGAGTCGTGATCTCATTTGCCATCACCACGAAGTCTGATTTTGGGGCAGTAAAAGCTTTCCTCCAAGCCTGGACTAAATGATAAAGGGAGTGCTCTGGGGACGGTAGCACAGAAGGGAAACCTGTACACATCCCCACCCCCCCTCACATCTGATGAACATGAAATTAATGGTAGTGCTATGCTAGGATTATTCCCTTTTCTAGCTTTTCACCCTCAGTGCGTTTTTTTCCAGCAGCAATTGGACTCCGAGAGTCTTTGTTTCTGCTCCATCATCCACACTGCTGTTACGCACCATCTAAGCGCCCTAGAGATTCCCAGACCCTCCTCCCATCATGTGAAGACGCAGTGACCGTTGAAAAATATCGTGGTCCAGGGCTGTTTGCAGCTCTGAAACTGTCTTGGTTGGAGCCTGCAGGGGATTTCTCAGTGCTTAGCTCTCCGGCTGTGTAATGGAAGAAATAATCCTTATCTTTAGCGTGTGCCCTCAGCACTGATAGCAGCGCAGTGTTCCTCATCGACCACCGTCCCTGCTAGAAATTGGCTTCCGAGTACGTATGGAAGGTCTGCACAGTCATAGCACGTTTCAGAAGAGGCCACAGTGGGTAAAGCCATGTCCTCACTGAGCCTCTTGTCCCAGCTCCCTGTGTTGGCCCAGGGGAGATGCTAAGGAAAGGGGCGGGTAAACAGACCTCCTCACTTTGCAGGAGGTTCCTCAGTCATCTCTCATTGTTCTGCCATTGTTCTGTTGTCTCCTTGCTTTTCCAGGCTCTCGCTCCCCGCTCTCTCTTGGCAGGGCTGGGAATTGCTTCCCACAGCAGCTCAGGATGGCGAAGCAAAGACAAGAAAAGCCTCTGACTGCTGTCAGGCTACCTTATCTAGGTAGCAAGCCACGAGACAGCTGATGGCAGCAGCTGCCACCACTCCTGGCTTTTCTCCACGTTTCTCTCCTGCTTCCCCTCCAGAGGACTGGCTCCACAGCCAGCCCAAACCTTCCAGAAATTCAGAGCAGTCGAGCCCTCAAAGTGGTGACCCCTTTGCTTTCCCCCTGCACCGTGCCTCGGTGCCTGGTTGTTCTAATAGTTTTTCAAAGACTTCATTCATCTTCTGCCATAATTCCAGTCTTTGTTCTGTGCCATGGTGTGGAAGGAATAAAGCAGAGTGAGGACAATGAAAAATCAAACGCCGAGGGGCAGATAACTCCTTCCCTTTGACCGTGCACGCAAGGAAAATCAAAGCTACCTGGGTTTTTGTTTGTCAACACCAATCTGGTCCAGGCGAGATAATAACCACAAATGCACAGGGCTGGGGTGCAAAGAATGGGAAGGAGCACACTATTGTGGCTGGCTGAATCGTTCGACTACTGGCAAAACAAAGCCTTTTGTCCACTGATTTTTTTTCCCCTCACAGATTACTTTATTGGTTACCTTTTGTGTTTCCCCTCTCTCTTCCCAAGCATCTTATTACTCTGTTTGGAGCATGTTTCCAGAAGTTTAGAGGTAGCCAGCAAAGTGTAATTCAAAGCAAGGGCCTTGCTGAGCTGAACCCCTGCTTGTGAAGAGGGCCTAACTCTGCGCTGGAGTCAGCCTGCATCAGTTGGGCTCACCCTGGCGAGTTTTTAACTCTTTGCCCACGACTTTTGATGAGCCGTTTCCAGCCTGACAGGCACAGGTTAAGCGTTGGCTTCATCTGCCTGCAAGGTGATCTCTGCCTCAGGGCCAGCCAGCAACGCCCCAGCTAGTCCTTTCCTATCTTGGATGATGGGATGGCTTTTTAATCAGAAGAATCACAGATGGCAAATAAATGAAAATTTTCAAAAAAAGCCAAATTAATATTTATTTATGCTGAAATTCACTGTTCCTTTTGTTTGTGAGATATCCGTGCATAGGGGATTGTGATTGTTTTGAACTTCTCTGACCAGCTCTAGCCCTGAGCACAGGAAATAAGTTCAGAAGATTTGTAGTCGTGCCACACGAGCAGGTTCAAGGCAGGGAGACACCTAAGAACCCAAATAAATTCACAACTGAGGCTTTGGTTCTCCAATCCTCCTGCTGTTTACAAGGAGGGGGAGAGAGGGATTGTTTAACTCTGAAACTCCAAAATGGCCTTGCTGTCCAAAAAGGTTTTAGAGAGTGCTTGCAGCACAGCAGGAGCCAGGGATTAAGCTCTAAATCCATGTTTTGTCCTGGAAAAGCTGTCCTGATCACTACTAAAGTGAACTCCGTGTTCTCAAGAAATATTTATCTGCATCATTAGAACTCCCTGCTATGGCTGGGCATGACTGGCAGTCAGCAACCAGGAGCAAAGCTGTAGAAGCCCTTCAGCCTGAGCTTGCAGTGTCCCTGCTGAGCAGAGCAAGGGCGAAGAGAGGGTCAGAATAGCAATGGCGGGTGCTGATGGGGATGGAGCTGCCTCGTCAGAACCGTGACAGCACCATTAGCAGCCCCAGACAGAATAGCAGGGAAGCTGGGGTCAGGGCAGAGCGCCACCACCAGCGCTGCAGAGCGGCTCAGAGACGGCACCTCCAGCGCCGCCGCTGCCCCCCCTGTAGCTGTCATCTGTTCCCCATTTGTGTGAGACTCCTTCACCTCTAGTGCCGCAAACAGAAGAGTGAGCTGCAGTGTGACAACGCTCATTCAACGGGCTCCTGCAAAACGCAGCGCTTTGCGACACGGTTTCTGCTCGCCCATAGCTCCTTCCAGGAGTTGGGGAGCAGGTTGTGACTCTGCAGCTTGTAAGACCAAGGGGAGAGGTGACCACTGGCTGGAGGGGAGGGCTACAGTCACCTCCTGCTACTGAAATTCTGACTGGGAAGCCACTTCAGTGTGAACACCACAACCTGGGCAAGACTACGGGAGAGCTGCAGCCCTCTGTGGTGGTGGGAAAGCAATGGAGCAAGGGGATGGGGCCTGTATGCCACATGAGAAAGACCTCACTTGTTCTGGGTTTCCCAGGCTGATGTGAACGTGTTTTTTGAAATGGTGTCCTAGGAACCATCGTCTGGGGTGCTGCTGCAGCAGCACTGCACATCCCACTGGCCAGAGCGGGATCCTGGTGCATGGGCACAGGAACATGGGGGCTCTGCTTGCAGAAAACACCACCAAAGGCACTCCAAAAAACCTTGAGTCAGGCACCAAACAGCGGGCACACAGCTGAATAGCACTGGCCTAGTATCGCAGTAGCCCTGCCTCCTTGGGCGCTGGCCACTTGTACACCACACTGCAGCTGCCCAGCACCCGGGTTTGCTCACGCGCTGCTGTACTCGGAGGCACAGGCAGAAGGAAACACACTGCACCTTTGTCCCCCACGGTCAGCACCGCTTGTCCCAGCCAGATCACTGACCATGCAGACCCCTGGGCTCCCTTAGCCCCCCGAGCCACGACTGAGGTACTCAAGGTGGGATATAGAAGCTCAGGTGTGTAGCTGTGAGGCAGGCAGAGGATGGACAGGGCCAAGGGTTCACCTTCTCTTCTAAGGCAAGCACACTAGGAGACATCAAGTGTGGGGGGGAAATCATACCCCCCAAACCTCGCTGAAGTGGGTTTTTACACCACGGTTAAACCAGAAAGCTTTCTGCCGAGTGTTGTGGATGCAGTTGATGAGAGCTCAAGGAGCAGCCAGATCAACTCACAGAACAGCAGCAGCAATCCATTAGGAGTTATTATGATAGAATAGTTCCAGTTGGAAGGGACCCGCAATGGTCATCAAGTCCAACAGCCGGACCAAAAGTTAAAGCAAATTAAGGGCGTATCCAAATGCCTCTTAAACATTGACGCACTCGGGGCACCAACCACCTCTCTAGGAAGCCTGTTCCAGTGTTTGATCACCCTGTCTGTAAAGAAATGCTTCCTAGTATCCTGCTCCCCTGGTGCAGCTCTGAACCATTCCCGTACGCCCTATCACTGGGTACCAGGGAGAAAAAGTCAGCACCTCCCTCTCCACATCCCCTCCTCAGGAAGCTGTAGAGAGCAACGAGGTCACCCTTCAGCCTCCTTAACATACGGAGAACATAATTTAACATAGGGATGTAGCTTTTACAGGCGAGTCCCTGAGCCACAGATTGCTGGAGGCTGGGGGAGGACCACAGTGAAGTTGTGCA
>NW_010261078.1:17417-27819 GCF_000690775.1 Eurypyga helias
CATTTGCTGTTTGAGTGCTATCAGAAATTGGACTCTGCTTAGACGAGGCCGTGTGCTCTGCCAGTGTAGCAGCTCTTCTGTACCTGCAGATTGTGAGCCCAGCAAACACTTGCACTAACGTTGGGTTAATTTTAGGAATACCTGTCTTTGCTCCTGCACATATCTGGGCAATATTTTTTTCAGCAAAAGCCTTATTTTCTTTAAATAAATGCAATTTGTAGGCATCCAAAGTGATGCAAAAATTCAGGTCAAATTCCCTGAATAGCTTCCACCACCAAAAAAAGCAACAAACACTCTGAAGGGTTGAGCAAATCACATGTAGGAGAGTTGGAGTCCTTCAGAAACACTCCTTTTTTGCAATATACAAAATGATTCTATTTCAGGCATTTCCCATATAACCAGGGAGAGGCTCCTTGTGAGCCCAAGCAGCACAGACCCAATTTGCTGCTCTCCCCTGGGGTTACATCCCCCCAGGAGCTCCCTCCTCACCACCACGCTCCCTCCTGCTCGTGAACCTGCTCCCAACCCTGCCAGGGCTGGTGCTTTTGAACACCTGTCTGGCTGGAGCAGGACCAGGATGGTTCCAGCCCTGCCACAGCCCCTGCACCGCCTGCAGTCTTCTCCAGCCGGCGTTCCAGGCTCCAGCTTCCTTTCCCTTGACAAAACAGTTTTCTATGCATGAGTGAAAGTGCCAAGGGATTATTTTAGCTTTGGAGGGGAGTTCCCTCAAATGGCCACCCTGTCCCAGGCAAAGGACACAGCATTCTAGGGGGTGTAAGTTATGCTGAAGAAGGTTTGGATAAATGCTGCACCCCAGGTCCTGGTAACAGCAGTGCTCTGGATACTCCTGTCACACTGGCCAAACAATTCCACTTGCACATCCCCTAAGGGGACTGTAGAATCACAGTCCCCTGACCAAAGCGTTGGCTGGATCCCGATGTGAAATGTTGCCTCTTACCTGCTGTGGCATGCCTTTGGGTTCGGTCTGATTCTCACTTTGCAAGCAGGTCAGCACCATACAGCTTCTGCTGATTTTACACAGTATCTCCAAACTGGGAATCTCTCTTCAGAAGCCCAGGGCTTCCCAGCTGGAAATGTCTGCCTACAACCCCGGTTCAGACTAACTCATACCCAGAGGGGCTAACTTCATCCCAGTTTGATTTTCAGAGAAGCCACAAGCATTCATAATCAGATCTCCGAATAAGCGTGTAGATACGCAGCTCTAAGTGAATATCTTGGTTTCCAGAGTAGTTTGACTAATGTAGTACACATTGACCCAAATTTTGGGAACAGAGAGGCTCATTGATTCAGACTGGGTAAAACACAGCACACTTGGGTGGGGGGATGCAGTTGAAACTAATTAAAGATTGTGCTCATCAGACCTCCCTCAACCCCTCTTCATACCCCCAGCACATAGGTCTCCTTGCTGGGCCAGCCCTGAGCACCACCGGACTATGCCCCCCTCACAGGGAAAGGATATCTCCTCCCCAGGGATGAGTCTGGGGGAGCCAAGCAGCATTAGCACATCCTGATTGTGCTTAACTCCCATTATTTTGTAGAGTGCTTCACGAAACCTTAGTTCTTCTAAAAGTATTTCCTTCAACTAAATTCCACTCCATTTTCTTCAGGCAATAAATGAATTTTGTTTACAAAGTACTTGAACAAGACTTGAAATTTCATTTATGGAACACGGGCCTCAGACTTCCGAGGCATTTGAAACGATGCTGAAATGTGGCAATTTCGAGCACTTACCTGTCTCCTTCCTGCAAGGCTCCAAATCAAAGGTTACCATGACAACGAAGCCCACTCTCGGTCCAGCAGAATGAATTGTTTTTGCGTGACGTCATTATTAGCCAGGACCCAACAAAATTACACAAATGAGATCCCCAGACAGCAGGACTGCAAAAAGCCCAAACAAGCAGCATAACAATTACACTCTAAACTTAGCAAAGGAGGGAGAATGTCACCCAACTCCCCAGCAACACCTAAAAAGCTGACCGCCTCCCGGTACCCCTGCAGGGCTTCAGACGTAGACCAGCTCTGCCCTGTTACCAGCTGGACTTGATTTCCACCCTGGGAAGTGGCACAGTTGCCTGCGCATCCCAGCAGATAGCCACTAGTGTTCCCAGTGGGGATGCTGACTCCCAGCCCTCTCCCAGAGAGCTGGTTTGCATTTTGCTGTCTACATGGAAACCCAAAGAGGGAGAGGAGTTGCTGCCTTGGGTGGAACACAGCTTCTCCCCTTGGCCATCGCATAACGCACCCAGGGCTCCTTCCCGCAGCACCTGGAGCATCCTTACCCCAAGGCAAGGAACTCTGCACATCTTTGCTCCTTACCCAGGACATCACACCACCTCCCTGTGATGGCAGACCCCCACCTCAGGGCTTCCCCTACCCAGGAGCACCTGCAGATCAACCTCCACTTCTGCTCTGGGCCAGGACCCTCCCAAGCCAGTTGCTCAGAGATGCTTCCCTTGGTGACACAATCCTCTCCCCCCAATCAGGATGTGAGTGAGCTCTTCCCATCCTAGTGACTGAGGGTTCACACTTGAAAATGAGTGTCTCCTGGCAGCAGCTGTTCTCCAGAGAGGGAGAGGAGTCACTCAGCGATGGGTTGCTATAGATGGTCATTCAAGCATAATAAATCCTCCTTATCAACCCTGTCTTGCTACCCCTCATAATTTACGGTGGGTGTAATAATGCAGTGGGAAGGCAAAGGCGAGCTTTACAGTCAAACTGGGGATTACAGTCTGGCACGGATCTTGAACGACTCGTGAGAGCAAAGAGAAATTGCAAGAGGAGCCTAAGCAGCTTCCCTCGAATGCCGGGAGGTGGGCTGATGAGTTACGGTCATTTCCAGCACAGGTCCGGGATGAGGTATAGCTGAGCTGGGGTCAGACTGGAGACTTACTGCTCCCAGGCTTCTTGAGCAAGTGCAACACCTGCATGTGCTGAATAAATCGTGCATCAACTTTCAAGAAGGTTTCTGTCTGTACTATATGTGGTTTTATCTCTCTTTTTTCCTTTTTATTTTTTTTTTAATCCAGATCACTCCCTGCTTTTCTTTCTCCCTCTGAATAAGCTCAGCAAAACTATTTTGTCTCCTGTTCTCCCCCATTTTCTTCAGAGATGCCCAAGAAATACCTTTCCCCTTATAAGCCAGTCTGCATAGGAGCCTTAGCTTTCTGGTTGCCCCATTAATGAAGCTGGCCCAGATCAGTCCTTCCCACACCTAAGCCTGGAGCTAACGGCACCATGGAGTCTGTAGGCCTGAAAGCTTGGCTCCTTTTCCCCAGCTGTGCTGTCTGTGTAATCAAAAAATACTGCTTTTTCCCACCAGCCTCGCCTCGGTTATGTCCTTAGACTATCACAGCCACAATCCACCTCTGCTGAAACCACTGCTGTCGATTCCTAAATTGCTATTTATCAGGAATCCCGAAGTGCTTTTATAAAATGCCTAATGCTCAGCCAGCTCCTACACCTCTCCCCTTCTGGAAAAAAATCCCCTGGTGCTGTTTTTCGCAGGCATTTTCTCTCTGGGGTGACTCCCAAAAGGGTGGCCATGGGGATGGGATGGTGTGGCCTGTTCCGCCCAGGGTCCCTGCCATCCCCAGGCTGGCCGACTCCCCTGGCCCACCCGAGTGCCCTACGGATGTGTCTGCCACCCCACACACACACAGTGCAAAACACCCATCGGAGCCCCAGGGGAGTGTCGGGGGAGCCCCAAATCCCCGCCACAGCACTCCTCCCGTGGAGCAGGGACACGGCAGTCCGTGGAGGAGGCACCTGCTTTGTTGGTAACACCGCAGGGTGGCCCAAGAATGAGATGTGGGGAGCCACACAGTTCCCACACCAGAGGTGTCTCCCCTGCCCTGGGGTCAGAGCAGGGCTGGAGCAGGGTCCTTCTCCTGCTTCCCCTGACCAGAGGCTTGGAGAGGCATTCCTTCCTGCCATGGCATGAGGGAGCTTCTGCGGTGGTTGATAAAGGAAGAAATTCTTCCCGGAGAGGGTGGTGAGGCACTGGCACAGGTTGCCCAGAGAAGCTGTGGATGCCCCATCCCTGGAAGTGTCCAAGGCCAGGCTGGATGAGGCTTGGAGCAACCTGGTCTAGTGGAAGGTGTCCCTGCCCATGGCAGGGGGGTTGGAAATGGATGATCTTTAAGGTCCCTCCCAACCCAAATTGTCCTATGATTGTGTGACACCCCCACCACCGCTCCAGGCACATCGCCTGGTCCCCTCCGCAGCCCATCGCTTGCTGCCTGCTTAGGGTTGACGGAGAAGAGGACATCTTCATCCCCGTGAAGGACAGTGAGGATGCACAGGGGAGCTGAGCGTGTCTGTGCTGGGAAGCAGCCCCCCTTGCTGCTCTGGCTGCTGTTAACACATCACCCATCCGCCCAGTGTGAAAAGGGGAGGAAAGTCACAGCCGCTTTTCCTCACCTCCGACTGCAGTGAGCGTGTGTGTGTGGAGGCAAAGCCTGGGATCCCTGCCTCCCGCAGCCCGCCAATGTGTGGAAGTGCAAGGGAGAATGAATCCCAGCAAGCCACAAATGTGCCGAGCGAGGGTGTTCCCTGTGGAGCGGGGCGACCGCGAAGTCCCAAACCATGTTCCTAAAAAAAGCTGACAAGCTGCTGATGGATGAGTGCGGTCAGGAGGAACCGAGCTTTGCAGGAGGAAGCGCTGGTTGCTCACAAGGCAGCCACCACGGCGACGGCCCTGGGAAGAGCCCCGCCATCGGGAGTCGTGCAGCGTTGGACCCACGCGTCTTCCAGGGGGAAGGAACCAGGGAAGGGAGTTCCTTACACAGAGGGAAACCTCCCTTGATGCTGGGGTTCTGACCACGCCACCAGAACGCATGAAGGCTCGCTTAGGGCTGGCTTTGGGGCACTTGCCCCACACCATGAGGAGGTGGCTCACAGAAGAGATTTTGGGAACAGCCACCCTTCCAAGGCAGAAGATGGCCACTGTGTCCTGGGGACCCTTTTCTTCACGGGGCTGTGCAGCTGAGCCATCCCTACCATGTTACAGCCTGGCATAGGGGACACATCTGCTCCCCAGCATCTGGCACCTCAGGAGCGACACATCGACAGTCGTCCCTCGTTCCCCCCAAACACTGCTGTAGTATAAGAACTTGTCATAAAACGGGGCTATGGTGTTCCTAAGACACCTGTCAGCCTGAGCACTAAGTGCTGGGGAAATAAATACTTGTTCAGCTACGCCTCTTCTCCGCCAATTCTCCTGGCTCTGCCTGTTTTCATTAGTATTTCTTTTCTGTGGACACTGCAATTACACTCTGTTCCTCTTCAGGGCCCTTGTTCCAGGTTCAAATAGAAAAGTGATAATGCAGGGAAGCTTTTCACATCACTGTTTATTTTTGTCTTCTGAGTCAGGAAGATCTTTTCAGGCTGGGACCAACCCCGCGCGGTTTTGATTGAGGAAGGACGCGGGTGAGGGGGGTGGCCAGGAAAGGGGTGAAAACTTCAGGTTCCGGCTTTTACTGTTTAAAAGAGTGGTGGGCTCCTTCCTTGGCTGCTCTTGCCGAGGTCACAAGCTATGCTCCTTCCTTGGGAAGACATAAGTATGCAGCCTGTACCGCTAAGACCCGTGGTAACCATCCATCTGCCACAGCAGCTGCGAGCCCCGGCGCTTCGGAGCCTCTTCTGTCACCCGAATCTCTGAGCAAGGAGGAGGATTCAGCTGAATGCAGCAAATTCAAACGCGCAACTTTTTTGTTCAAGGTTGCAACATGTTTGGAGATATTGTCCCGCCAGCAAGTCCCTGGTGCAGCATCCAGATGGTGCTCAGGGAATCTGGGGAAGGGGGGAGGGTGTTTCGTTCCTTCTTTGAGTGTGGAAAACAACTGATGATGTCATTGGAATTATTTGCTTCTCCTGCTATTTCCCAGTGGTAACTGAGGGGGGAAAAGAGTCCTCACTGCATATGCAGGATTTGTGTAACTCATCAATATTTTTAACTAAAAAGTAGCCAAAAATGCAGAAAAAACCCCCACAGGGGAACGTAGGATATTTCAAACTGTGCGATAGGAAGACCTTCAGCATTTCTTGCAGGTGATCTTTCCTCTGTTTTTCATTTGAAGAGCTTTACTTCATTTCAGATCTTCCCACCCAATGAGAAAGATCCTTCTAAATACAGAAAATATATTTATTCTTGAATATAACTTCTCATGCATCCAAGGAGATGCAATGAAGTGTCCAAATGAAGCCCCTACACCCTGAACTTCCTTGCCAGCAGACCACACAGTCATCCGGACACGTCACATTGTCCCAGTGACGTGGCATGGTCAGCTATATGCTATTAAATCCCCCAAAACAGAGTAGCCACAACCAAAACTCCCTGCAGCAAAGGCCTCTGGGCCATGGTAAATCCCAAGTCATGCTGGGAAGCTGTTTGGGTGAACCAAAGTGACAGTGGAGGTCGTCCCTTGGAGCTGAACAGCACAACAGGGTGGGCTGAACTGCCCACCACTGTTCCTTGGCACTCATTCAATTTACCACGTGGCCAAAGATATTTGGGCTAAGGGTCTCCACATCCTTCTCCTCACCAGGGTCTCTTTACAGTACAATTCCGCTGGAGAAGTGCATGTGGTCAGTTGGATAAACCAGCATCTTGGCCAAGATCTCTTCTGGTTGCCCCCAGAGCAGCAGAAAGCCTGAAGCATGTTGTACACGGAGAAATGCCAAAGGGCGCTACTGGAAAAGCAGAGTCTCACCATGGGGCATGCACCGTGGGGAAAGAGCACACCTCAGGGTCTCCTTGCCCAGCCATCACACCACCACCATCCCCTTTCTGAGCTGGTTCCCAAGCTCCCCAGCCGATCTGCCTTGAACGTACCCTGTGCCTTCCACTCCACTGCCATTGGAAAGGAAAGCATTTTAAACATGACACGATGGGAGCTGTGGAATATTTTCAAGCTCTTTTATTTTCCCCAGGAATATTTGTTTTTTTCACAGGTAGCTTGTCTGCTCATCACTGGGACAAACTGCCAGATGTGCAGGCAGCCCTGAGGATGGGCTCCTTGGGCTCCCCATCCCTTCGTGTGTCAACATCATTTGGCTTTGAGAAACAGACCATGGAGAAAACAATGACACTGACTTTTTTAAAATGTGAATCTTTATTTGTTTTGATTGGAGTTCAAGAGAGTGGGTAGAGTGGAAAAGCGGAGTGATTTAATTCAGCGAAGAGGTCTAGTCCCGCCTTGTGTGTTGGATCAGGAGGTTAGTAAGTGGTCAGAAGAGTCCTCCTCCTCCACTCAGCTTGCTGATCTTATTCATGTAGTTCTTGTTTCTGATGTTTTCTAATCTCTCTTCAGAACTTCACTGTAATTTTTTGAGACATTTTTCTGTTGCTTTAACTTATTGAAAGAGCTAAAAGCTGAAAAAAATTGCAGGACACAAAATCCTGCCAATTAGAATGGGCAATTTTTTTTTTTTCCCAGCAAAGGTTGAAAAATACAATTCAAAAATACAAACAGGCATTCAACATTGCACCAAAAAGCATTTGAAACACAAACCTCAGAAAGAGAAGGAAAGAGAGAGAGAAAGAGAGGGAAGAAAGGTCACAGTTTTCATGAGAAATCCCTTAAGAAAGTGGCTACCAGCTAGTCAATAGAGAAAATGAAGTCAACAAAAAATTATAAAAATGCACTTTTTCTAGTTGTTAATTATTTACAGCTGTAGTAACAGGATTGTCATGCATTATACTGCTGCCGGCTAGATTCCTTCTCGTAGTGAAGAGCATCTCACAAGATGGAAAACAAAGCAGAGGACATGCCGGGGCAGGGGCTGCACCCGCAGCAGCGGAAATGAGCACATTCTCTGGCGGTTTGTTGCGCGGGCTCTTGCGCACGGTGGGCTGCCCTAGCATGATGCTAACACGACTCTCCCTACCCTGGCACCAGGCAGGTGCCCTCACCTTCAGCCAGGACATTCGCCCGTGGCTGTCCCCAAGCCAGTCAACATCTGGTCGATGACGGGGATACTTGTGGCCACCTGACTGGATTTGGTGGGCTGAGATTCTCTCTCGTGAAAACGGAAAGGAGCCCTTCAACTCTAAATACAGCCTGGCAAAGGCAATGTGGTGATGACTCAGGTTTCCCAACTCTGTCCCTACGTTTCTGGTGGTTGCAAAAATCACATCCTTTGATGTATGACTGCCACTCATGTTTGCTGGGTGCCCTGCAAAAAGACACAAGGAATTGACAGACTTTTCAGGGGAAATAGGGTGCTGCTGGCAGTGTAACATGAGCCCATGGACTTACCAAATCGACAGGACTTTCAAGCAGCCAAGAGCCCTTGAAGACTGTGGGAGCATCCTGGCTCCCATTGCAAACCTTGGACCAGGCTTCCCTCGCTAGGCAGATGGGATCGTTAAAGCTGTGCACAGAAAGGATCTGCACTGGTGGGGACGGGGACAGTGGGGAACAGGAAACAGCAGCTAGAATTAGAGTTTCATGAGCAAACACTGGCACAACCCTACTTGTGGTGAAGGAGAGCGGGTCAAATGTTAGGACTCACCCAAGCCTAAGGCTCTCTGCTGTTGAAAGCAGCACAGATTCTCGTGGTGGCAGGCAGGCATAGACCCAAAAAGAGAGCCAGCTGTGTTTGCTTAAGGGTGGTGACATCCTTCATTCTCACGGCTGGGTACCGTAAGGCACAGGCAGCACTTGCTGCTGGCCACAAGAGCCTTTCTCCCGCAGCACAGAAGGGAACGGGGGAGCTGCAGGGGCAGTTGCAGGATCACTGCCCAAACATTTCTCCTACGATGAGGGTAGACTTATGGCATTCAGCTGTTGAAAAGCTATGCTGGGAACATTCTAGTGTTGGGCAGGACGAGGGCTGCATTGGAGAAGTTGTGACACCTGGGACTAAGCTTTCCTGCAAGGTGCTGGGCAGCGGTGCCGGCAGTGACCTTGGTCCAGGCAGCAAGCCTGCACCCAGACCCCAGTGTGGAGAGAGGCGCTTCTGCCCTGCTGCCTTTGTTCCCTGTGCCTCCCAAAGCCACCTGAGGACCAGGGAGAGGGATGCACCTCCCTCCAGAAGATTTAGCAAAGAGAATGAAAGGGAAGTAAAATAATTGGCAGTGGCTATTTTCTCTTGCAAAGGAAGAGAGGTTTGACTTTTAGGTATAAAGAGTTTGTGAGCATAAATATACACATGCACACACGCATATGTATATATAAACCTTTGGCTGACTACACAGTAACAAGGTCAAGCTGTAAATATTTATACCTGGAAGCCATCAATCTCATCTGTGCTGTGGCCTCTTGCCAAAAGTGCCTTCAGGAGTAGTTTAGCTTGATACAGAGGGAGGACTGGTGAATTGTCTGGGGTTTTTTCTCCCCACTTTGACATTAATAGAGCAATTATGTGCCCCTTGCCTTGGCTGAGCCCACCCCTAAAAACACCAAGGAGTCAGGAAAATGTTTCTCTCCAGTCTGCAAAATCCCCAGAGATATTTGATTGGGTAGGTTAAAAGTGTGGCCCCAGAGAGACATACAATTTGGGCAAGAGTGCCTGGTGTGAGGGCCTGACACTGCACGCTGCAACGGTCCAGTCCCACAGCCCCACGCCGGCTCTCCACCATCCCCAGGACCAAACAGATGGGAAGGGGGACACTAGCAAACTGTTCCCAGGTGAGCCCATGAGGAGCTGCCTGGTCCTCTCCTGCTCATGCCCTGCCCTGGCAAGCTGGGCAAGCACAGTACCTGGCCTCGGTAGCCACCCGACTTTGACCGTGACCCTTTGTTAACAGCAGCGTGTGTTTAGCTGCTCTGTTCCTCCAGCAGCTGCAAAAACGCTGTTTCTACAGCACCCTGCAGGAGAGGCAGCGGCTCCGGGCTTCTGAAGGTCTCCGAGAGGTTCTCAGCAGAACAGAGCGTCTTCCCATGCAAGGTGATCTGGAGCAAGAGAAACCCCTTCCTGGTTATGTGATGCAGCCCTATAATCCTCCCCAAGGAATGGCTGAAAGGAATCCAAGGTGTGGACAGAAGAAACTGAGGCAGCAGCTGAGCGATGGATGCACCTTGCGTACCCTGTCTGCGTGCATGAGGTGTCTGGGAGCAGCCAGCGTGGGGTCTGCCGGCACAGGGCTTGTCCCACAGCAAGCGAACTAGGACCCTGCCAGCGGCACCGAGCTGGCGGGGACCAGGGCGGGGGTGAGCTGTGCTGGCCGCAGCACTTGTCTGTAAAGCCCAAGGAGTGGCGAAGCCAGCGTTGCTTACGCTGAGCTCAGCGCACGGGGGAGAACGGGGAAGCTCCACCTAGGGTGTCACAGCCCTGCTCGGTGATGGTCAGGCAGCTTTCGAGACGCCGTGGGGGTAACTCCACCAGCCCTTTAGAAGAACAGGTGGCACAGAGCGACCCCTTCTCCCCCACCCCTCTC
>NW_010261079.1:0-39197 GCF_000690775.1 Eurypyga helias
TTTGGAAGGAGAGGGGCGCCAGGAGCTGGGGCCGGCCGGGTGCACTCTCGCCGCTCGGCGTGGTGGGGGTCTGGCCCACACGTCGCACGGTGGCCATGCCTGTCACGCTGTTCTGCTGAGTCCGTGTGGTCCATACGCCCTGCAACTGCCCGAGGGACGACTGACTGTCATTGAGGGAGTCAGCCGTGCCGGGCGCGTTGGCCCCACTGTCCAAGAGCCGATTGTCCTGCAAGTCCACCATGGACAAACTCTTGCTGCCATTAGACATCTGCACGTCGGGCTCATTGGCCTCTGAGTAACTGGAGCTTCGGGCAGGCGAGGGCTGGGCCCCAGCAGACCTTGTGACAAAAAACAAGTCCTTGTTTTCAGGGGTTGGAGACGGTAACCGTGTGAAATCTATCAGACTGCAGGGAAGTCAGTGCATAAGGAAGAGGAGAGGAAAACAAAACAAAAAAGAAGAGTTGTGAATGCTGCACCAGAGCAGGAAAATGAAAATCACTCAGAAGAAATCAGTGTGGCTGAGCAATGTGGGACGGGGACACCACCCGGCCCCTGTGAAGGGCTGGCCTGGCCAGGTCTGCCCGCGGGAAGGGACAGTGCAAAGGGAGTGGATGACGACGGGGTGAGGAGGAGCCCGTGGCCAGCCCGGCAGGAGCAGGCAGTGAAGGCGGGTGAGCGAGTGGAGTGCGTACACGTGGGAGCATGCTGCACAGGGCATGAGGCTTCGCAGGTCTCGGGGGCTGGATCTGCTCCTACTTCCAACTGGCTGCACCCACCCCATTTGCGTGTCCTCTCTGCAGCAGGGCAGTAAGACCCTGGGGGCACAATGGCCAGGATTTGTACAGTATGGAACACCGTGCGGGACTGATCCACACTGGGGGCACATCTCTTACAGCCAAGGCAAAGCATAGCAACTAAAGGTTATCCACTGCCGTTTTACTGCTGTAACATACATTAATGCAATATTAATTTCTTGATATTGATATACTGATGAAAAAGATGGGGCATTGTTAGCAAGTATTTAGGTGAAAAGATACTGTCAGAGATCATCAACACCATTAGATGAAAATAAAACCAACAGAGCAACACTAGAGATGAAAGGTAAGACTAGAGTAAGTCCAGAACAATTACTGCATTTAATTCCTAATGAAACTGCTGAAAACTATGTGGACTGAACTTACAACTAGTTTTATTAGCACAAATTAGTAAAACAGTTGAATTTGTCTGCGAACAATTAAATTTTACAGAACAGAAACAGTATAGGAGGGAGCAAGGTAAGACCAGCGCCGTGCTCCTCTTGGCAGGCCTTTGCAATCCCAATTATCCTTGGACCCACGGGCTTTCTGGTTCTCCAGACCCTAACCCTAATACTTCCCAGTCGGGATTTTGGGCCCCGACCACCAGGAAAGACCCTCCCCGGGTTCTGGCTATGAAAGAGGGGGAGGGAGCAATGTTGGTGCAGCGCCGTGCTCCTCTTGGCAAGCCTTTTCATTCCCAATTATCCCTGGACCCGTGGGCTTTCTGGTTCTCCAGACCCTAACCCTCACCCTAATAGTTGTCAGCTGGGATTTCCGGCCCTGACTGCCAGGAGAGACCCCCTCGGGTTCTGGCTATAAAAGAGGGGGAGGGAGCAATGTCAGTGCAGCACCGTGCTATTATTGGCAGGCCTCTGCAATCCCAATTATCCCTGGACCCGTGGGCTTTCTGGTTCTCTGGACCCTAACCCTAATAGTTGCCAGCCGGGATTTTGGGCCCCGACTGCCAGGAGAGAACCCCCTGGGCTCTTGCTATGAAAGAGGGGGAGGGAGCAATGTCGGTGCAATCCATGCTCCTCTTGGCAGGCCTTTGCAGTCCCCACTGTCCCTGGGGCTTTGTGGTGCTCAGAACTTAACCCTAATGTCTTTGTCTGGAGGCTGAGCCACCTCCCCTATGAAGAACACCCCGTACAGAATTGGGCCAAAGTTACGCTCTGAGGCTGTGGGCTACTGCTCATCATGGAACACACCCAGTATTACGAAAACTGGACAGTATAGAGTGGAATTTATCATATCCTTCCCCTACTACCCACTGTCGTTTCCCGATTCAGAGGTGACCTACATCTAGAATCAGTTTTGCTATCCGAAAGCCTAGTCAGTGGATGAGGCAACAGCACCCCCTCTCCTGCCCATCCGTGTGGCTGTTTAGGTTTTGGCAGTAGATAATATTCAGTATTTCTCTATCTGTGTCCCGACCGGCTTTCATGCTCTTACCCAGATAAGTCGTTCTCTATCACCATTTTCTGTAGCCCCGCAGAGATGCTGTTGCCAGTACTGGGTGTGGACACTGTGTGATCGGCCGTGACCGAGACCTGCATGCAGGCCGGGTTACTGAGTGCCGAGTTGACATCCCTCAGGATCCGAGGCAGAGGCCCAAGTTTTGTTGCTGTGCCCTGGGCAGAAAAGAGAGCAGAATTACCACCAACACCCTGTATTTTTTCGAGAGAACTCTGGGGTCTGCCAGTTCTGGACAGTCTCATCAGCAAATCATGTTAACAACACTGACTTTCTCCATCGTTTACCCCCACCACCACCGAGGCTGTGGCAGGGCCCAGAAAATGTGGCTTTTGAAAGTATTTGCCGCTGTTGGGGAGAGGAATTTCAAAGTAAGTTCAGATACAGAAGACAGCTATGGCCAAGTTTGGCCCAGGTCTCTTGACAAAAATCCTTTTAAATAAAAGGAATCTTTTGAATCTGCTGGGATAGACAAAAGCTGTTGTTCTCTGTCTTCTCAGCCCAGCTCCCCTCCATCCCCCCCCCAGTGATAAGCAGCAGAGGAGGGAGAGAGCTACACTCAGCTGCCTCAAAGCAGCACGTAAAGAAGGAGCTACTTCTGCAGCACGTGCAATGGCTGGGGAAGTGCTACGGGTAAGAGCTGTGCTCGGCATAGGTACAGCTAAAGTAATGGGGAGGTGTGGGGTGTGAAGCATGTGCCCAGCACCAGCCAACTGGGCTTCCCCCAAAGCCCGCCCCTGCAATCCTCCTGGCTACCTGCTCCAGTTGAGAGATGACTTCCCAGAGTAGAGAGTGCAAAGTGGACAGTTCCCGGCCCAGGTCAATGTAGCCTTCGAAGCCGGCTGTGTTTGAGATGGTTTCTGGGTTGGAAATCTCCAGGAGAAACCTCTGCATGTTAGTCCATTCATGTTCCAGGAACTGATTCATAAAGGACATGTATTCCTCTTTGCTGCCAAACCTATCAAGACAGCAATATGAGTTTCAGCTAAATCCTGTCAACAGAACTGCAGCCAACAGAACAGGCAGGTACATAGGCAGGAAAGAATGCCAGCGCTGTCCTCCGGTACCTTCGATCCCAAAGCCTGTGGGATCCATGGGTTGCTAGCAGGCACCTGGTACACCCCACTATCATGGAACTAAAATTAACTCCAGTCTAATCCAAGCTAAGTCCTCGTCAGCACGGGATCTCAGCAGTAGAAATGAAGGTGAAAGCCAGGGAAACAAAGCCATGCTTGGTAATGGAGTACTGCTGTGTCAGGGCACAGCCACCAGAAACAGGACCTGTCACTGGAAATAAAGGAATCTGGATACCAAGCACCATCACCTGCCTGGAGGCCAGTGAGTGATGGTGGTAGTAATCCTGCACTCTCCTCGTTCTTCCATGGGCCCTGAGGTTAACCCCTCAACACCAGCCACTGCCACCCCAGCGTAACTGCTCTGGGGACCACCCTGGGGAGCCACATCTGCAGCTGGACCAGCACATTTGTCCTCTCAGGCTTCCCACAGCCTCCTTCTGCCCTCAGAGTACTCCACCCAGACATCGCTCCCAGTGAGATACCTGATTCAGAGCAGAGCAGGGAGGGCCCTGTGGTTCACCTATACTAGCGGCGGCTGGTGCCGTGCCAGCGGTTCTGTGAGGTGTGCTGCGTGCCATCTGCGGGCAGCTCGGCTCAATCGCTCTGGCTTGACTAATGTCAGCTTAGTCAAAGAGTCTTTCCTGCAAAGTGCTGGAACTCTGAAAACCCTTTAGTTGGGGATTGGTCAGGAATACAGAGAATTTCTGTCATCTCGTGTGACACACTTGTACATCTGCGTGCACATACGTGCATTCCTTACTGCGAGCGTGTGTACTAAGCTCGTTTCCAAATCTAAGAAGCTTTAGACAGAAACTGTCCAATCACGTTTCAGAAAGCTCATCATTTTGCTATCACAGCTCAGGATAAGTAGCTCAGAGCTGCAGCCAGTGGAAAGATTTTCAGAAATCTCTTGCTTTGTTTCCAGCAAACCAATGGGCATAGTTAGAAATTGACAGTGTCCCCCTTTTCTTTTCAAAACTTCCAGTTCAGACAATTTCATGTTAATAGCAGGGAAGGTCCCAGAGCTCACAGGAGGGAAAGGCCAGCTCCTGCGCAATGCACACCATCGCTGCTGTTTGGGCTCTGGTCCCGCTGGAGCCTCTAACCGAGGGCAGCCATGCCCCGCACGGTGCCTGGCTGTGCCGAGTGTTCCCGCTGCCACCCCGCCTGCTCGTCTGTGTGGTCAGAACAGCTTCCTTTCCTGCCCATAAAACATGTCCTGTTTTGGAAACTTGCATGATCTCCCTGACCCAACAGTGAGGGAATGTGTCCCAAAGCGACGTCAGGGGAAAAAGCCAACAGGAAACCAAGAGGCCCTTTCCCTTGAGGAAGGAGCAGTCGGTGTGGGAATGCTGGTGCTGGAGCCGCGGCTCTGCCTATGCACCCAGCTTCCTGCCCCCTCTCCAGACCTTCCCTGTCCCGCCCCTGCGCCCCGGCTTACTTGGCAAAGTTGGCAAGGTTCTGGGTGACCTTGGCAATGAGGGTCAAAGTGCGGGCGGTGCGGTCATCCGGGTACTCCTGCAAGAGACTGAAGAGGGATGGGGACATGATGGCCGGACAGAGGAACCGGAGGAAGAGGGAGGCACTGATCAGTCGCTCACTGATGTCTGGGCGGCCTCGGTTGCTGCATTCTTGTCTCCACGAGGCAAAAACTTCTTTGAGCTCCCTTGGGAAGACACTGAAAGACAGAAAGACATGCAGGGATGGCAAGTTCAAGGACAGGGTGTTCAAACTGTCACACAGCAGTAACTAAACATCGTTTGTATCAGCCATGGGGTGCAACACGCAGCCCCATGCAATGGTAGAGCCCTCGCACTTCCATCTGCACCACATGCAGGCTCCTGACCCTTCTTTTATTGCAGAGTGTCCATTAGGAGACCCAAACCTCGCAGGAAAAAACAAAGCTGCTGGGTCAAGGTGTAAAAGGAGCAGCTTTTATCAGACTGATGTTCCTGGTTGTGCTGGGTGCCAAAACCCTGGACAACTGGGAAGACAGCTATGAAACCAACTGTGACAAGCAGCTCATCACAAGTCAGTTGGCTGTGTCCCAGGGCACTTCGAACTGGGGGGAAGCTCAGGTGGAGAGCGTGGTGGGACCCCGTCGGCAGAAACCCCCGCAGGTCACTGGCACAGCTGGTGCTTGGAGGGAGGGCTGTGCAAACTGTAATACTCCTGGATCAAATCCCACTGCGAGCAGTACAATCGCGGAGCCCCGCTGGAGTCATTCCAGCCTTGTAAAGGCACAGACCTCAGCCTGGCTTTCCTGGATACCAGTACTCCCCCGGGTCCAGCAGACACTCACTGTACAGCCCTTATCGCCAGAGAACTCGCTGCCTCTTTCTGCTCGGCCCTCCCCAGCTCCCGGCGCCCACCTTATCCTGTTCCCAGCACATGTTATTTATTCAGCTGGATCCTCCACCCTCGGGAGCCAGCTCGCCATGGGTCCCACTGTACTGCCACTGGTCCCCCGGGTCCCTGGTATGCAGCTCCCCGTCACGGCGGAGGCTGCCCTGGCCAGCAACCACCGCTTTTGTCTCAAAAACAGAGCTGTTTACAGCTGGATAGTACCAAAACAGACTGAAGAGAGGTCAGACTCCATTTTAAGCCACAAATCTCCTTAACAAACAGCCATTTCCGGGGACGATTTCCCATAGGGACTATATGGGAGGAGCACAGCAATCACAGACTGGTTTGGGTTGGAAAGACCTTAAAGCCCACCCAGTCCCATCCCCTGCAATGGGCAGGGACACCTTCCACTAGACCAGGTTGCTCCAAGCCTCATCCAGCCCAGCCTTCCAGGAATGAGGCATCCACAGTTTCTCTGGGCAACAAGGGTGCTCCTGATGCCAGCACTCCCTGACCTCCAGCCCCTGCTCCCCAGGGCTACGGACACTCCTCGCCACAGCTGCAGAGTTCAGGGGTTTGTGGTCTCTGGGGCTGGCTGCTGTTAATCCAGGCAGAGGGCACCCTGCACCCAGGTTTTCAGGTTTGTCTCCAACCTTCTGACACAGGCAGTGACACCCCATGGAAGCGCTTGGCAAACACTGCCATCACGTTCAGCCTCTGCTCCACGTTGGCTTCGTGCATTCACGCTCACGAGCTTCTCCCCTGCACTTTATAAATAACATCTGCCAACATCTCGGGCTGGATAAATTCTCCTCTGTCTTTGGCTTGAGTCACACAACTGGACAAAGCCCTTTTACTTCATGGTATTTGCCCAGAAACAGGAGAATCCTTTAAGCAATTTAAGGCTTGAATGATCAGGACAGGTTGTACAGTTGCCGGAAAGGAAACCCTCGAAAATATATGTCCCGGCTGCACGCAGCCCACGAGTCCTGCTCACTGTCACGGGCTGGGAGCCCATAAAAGTGTCATTGTGTAACAGCGGATGGAATTCAGTGAGCCGGCTTTATGTGACAAACGGGCCCGTAATTCATTACCCACTTTCCAGCAACAAGCTTCCACATGCTGAAATTCTGCTTACACTGAAACTTTCCAGATGTCCAAATTATGTCATAATTATAACAATTTTCGGTTATTGTAAACCTCTTCCCTCTCTGACTCTCTCCGGCAGATGAGCAGGCACACTCTGGCACTCCATTTCAAGCAAGATCGCTAGCTGTCAGGATACCCTGGCCAATCCCGAGCACTCATCAGCCCCATTAATCCCCAAGAACCGCTGAGCACAAAGGGCTGAGAGGGAACTGCTCAGAGCAGCAGCTCGGCTGCTCCAGCCTTCCTTGGAAAAGCAGGGCTGGAGGAACAAACTTCCCGTGCATTCCTGACTTTCCTTAGGTCACTTTTCAAGCCTATTTTTAGAGTGACCTTTTAGTGCTGCTTTGGGTATTTTTAGGAAGAGATTAATTCAAACAATTATAATCCACTGGTGCCTAAACGCAGTGAATCCCTCCTGGGAGAGCAGGCAAATACCATTCCTCAGTCAGTTATTAATTAGCCCAGGATAAGGTATAGGATACCTGCACAGAAATCTGCCCTTTGCTCACTGGTAGCAGATAAAGGAAGCCTGAGTGAGCCTCTCGCTGCTTGTTCTCTCCCTCAGCAACATCAGGATAAGCAATTCCCTTCCTGGGCTTGCAGGAGGCCACACTCAGTATCCTGGGAGATCACTTATAATGAGTTTTCAGACCTCAACACAACAGATGGGATAGGAGAGAAAATGAGAAATCCTTATTATCAAAGACTTCCTCCCTCCAATATGATCCTTAGTTGATGTTCCGCAACAACAGTGCTGCTACTAAATATAATAATAAAATCTAAGCCCAGGCCTTTTAGCAGGAAGGCTGCAAATCCAGCAGAAAGGCAAAAATTATCATTTTCTCATATGATCAGGACAAGAGTCTCTGGGTGTGTGTGAAGGTTTGAACTGGGATCGAGTTAATTTTCTTCACAGTAGCTGGTCCGGGGCTGTGGTTTGGATTTGTGCTGGGAAAAGGGTTGGTAACACAGGGATGTTTTCATTATGCTGAGCAGGGCTAGCACGGAGTCAGGCCTTTTCTGCTCCTCACCCCAGCCGTGACGAGGCTGGTAGGGACAAGGGGTTGGGATAGGACACAGCTGGGACAGCTGATCCCCAAAGGGATATCCCAGACCACATGATGTCATGCTCAGTGTATAAAGCTGGGGGAAGAAGGAAGGAAGTGGGGGATGTTCAGAGCGCTGCCATTTGTCTTCCCAAGTCACTGACGGAGCCCTGTTTTCCTGGGAATAGCTGAAAACCTGCCTGCAATGGGAAGGGGTGAATTAATTCCTTATTTTGATTTGCTTGTGTGCGTGGCTTTTGCTTTATATATTCAACTGTCTTCACCTCAACCCACACGTTTCCTCACTTGTACCCTTCTGATTCTCCCTCCCATCCCATTGTGAGGAGTGAGCGAGCGGCTGCGTGGTGCTTAGCTGCCAGCTGGGGTTAAACCACAGTATGTTAGCAAGAAGCAGAAAGAATATATTTTATTTCTCCAAGTCACCAACTCATTTTTTTCCCCTCTGAGGTCACCATTGCAGGCAGCATCTGCAACAGACCCAAAAACCCCTGGCTCCCAGTCTCCACAAAGGGATATCCCAGACCACATGATGTCATGCTCAGTGTATAAAGCTGGGGGAAGAAGGAAGGAAGTGGGGGATGTTCAGAGCGCTGCCATTTGTCTTCCCAAGTCACTGACGGAGCCCTGTTTTCCTGGGAATAGCTGAAAACCTGCCTGCAATGGGAAGGGGTGAATTAATTCCTTATTTTGATTTGCTTGTGTGCGTGGCTTTTGCTTTATATATTCAACTGTCTTCACCTCAACCCACACGTTTCCTCACTTGTACCCTTCTGATTCTCCCTCCCATCCCATTGTGAGGAGTGAGCGAGCGGCTGCGTGGTGCTTAGCTGCCAGCTGGGGTTAAACCACAGTATGTTAGCAAGAAGCAGAAAGAATATATTTTATTTCTCCAAGTCACCAACTCATTTTTTTTCCCCTCTGAGGTCACCGTTGCAGGCAGCATCTGCAACAGACCCAAAAACCCCTGGCTCCCAGTCTCCAGTGGTGGCAAAACCATGAGCACAGCCACGCTTGACAGCCACTGCCACAACGAGATACAACTACCTCATTCCAATCAATTTTGCACATTCGGGCCTGTCCCAACTAGTTGCAATAACCTTTACCCTGAGCACAAACAAGTAGGAAATGCCTCCAGCTGCATACCAGGCCTTGGGCCAAGGAGGCAACGAGCTCCCCACCTCTGCCTCTACAAGCACCCCAGGACTGAGAGAGAGAGGGTTAACCCAGAGGAATGCAGGGTGCTGAGCCAAACAGCAACCCAGGAGTAACAGCAGCATCCTCCCAGGCTCCAGCACTCCACAACAGAGAACATCTGCCTAAACAAAAGCAGCCTGTGCTGGAGCAGCTCCCTTGCAGGCTGGAGGGGTGCCACAGACCCTGCCTGCTGCAGAGAGGATTTTAAACCTCCCCTGATGCTCCGCGGACACGAAAACAAGTGTGACAGAGAACCAGCGAGGCTGAGGCTGCTGCACCCCCAGAGCAGATACTCCAAACCGTGGCTGAGCGGGAGCTGGTCTCTGACCCCTGGCCATCCCCACCCTTGCTCCCGGGTCACCAGGTCTCCCAGGGCCCTGCAGCTCTCCCCAAGAAGCTGACCATCTGCCCATCAGCGCAGCTACAGGACAGGTACCAACAGCCCGAGGATGGGCTGGTGTCACCCTTTTCCCCTGACGCAGTACCACCCCTGTGCTGGCAGAGGACACGCGGAAGAGAGGGACCCTGGCAGGATACCAACCAGTACGAGTTGATGATTTTGCAGAAGGCCAGCTCGCAGCACATCTTCAGGTTGCTCTGATGTTCGGGAAGGTCCGAAGACGAACACTTACTGGGATCCACCTCACAATTTTCATCTGATTCGTAGAGTGCCTTGATAAATTCCCCTGTAAAACAGACAATCGGCGATGGGTTTTGGAGACGTGAGAGCAATTCAAGCTGTTCTGCTGATAAGCCCCAGTGCCCAAGCAGTTACCCTTCGTCAGACGGCCCGAAGAGAAGCCAGGCACGGGGCAGGCTGTGCCCCAGCCAGCTCTCCAGATCTCCGAGCAGACCCAGGAGCAGCCTGCGCTGCCTCGGGAGCTCACAAAACACAGCTCACCCTGCAGAAAGGCACCCAGAATCCCAACGAGCACGTTCCATCCCTCTTCCCCAGTTGGCAGCTCTGCCTCCGTGGCTACTAGCTATTGCATCAGACCTCCGCTGCCAAAACACCCGCTTCCTCAGCCTGCCCCGACCCCCCATTACACCCGTTCCAGAGACACTCCCTCAGGCTAATCCAGTAGGAAATACGCTGGCAAATTCTGTAATTATTTGTAGGATGGCCTGCTACTGCAGACTGTGCCCTGGCACTGAAGAGCCAGCGTGATTCACAGGAGAAAGAGGTAATGAAAGGAAAGAAACAATTTACTTGGTTTATTTTGAGCTGAACATCCCACAAAATTGAATTAAAATATTTCTCTGGAGGTTCCCTGCCCTCCTGTTTGCTGCCTGGCTGCTCCTCACCCTTGCGGGGACTGACACTGTGGCCCTGCTTTGCCAGCTCCTCGCTCCCCTGCCACCATTCACCCCCGGGACCCCGGCACAGACCCCTGCCCCAGGGCAGAGGGTGCTTCCCACCGCTTCCACAGGCTTCCAGCTGGGTCAGGGCAGTCGCCCATCCCAGCAGCTGGAAAGAGCAGGGACAGGATGACAGGGATAAATCAGCTAGAGTGACGCTCTGTGAGAAAGGTTTGCTTTGGTTTTCTTCTAATTGCAGTTGGTTTCCTCATCTCCCTATTCCTGATCATCTTGGATTTTCCCATCCTTTTGCTTTTTGCCCACTCTAGTCTGCATTCCTCCCTATTGCCAAAAGAGATTTTAATTACATACTGGAGAGCCTCTCCAATGTATTTTCAGCTCTGCCAGGGAGCTCTGGAGCCTCTCCGCTCGCCCGCAGGTGATGCCTGCTGTTATTATCCGGCCCGATTACTTGCTTGTGCTTCATGGTTTAAGGGAAAGCTCTATGCTGTATTGTGTTACCTTGTGACACACAGATGAATCATTTCACTGATAAAAGGTCTGCACAGAATCAGTGCCCCGAACAGCGAGCAAGAACCGCAGGCTCCTCCTGTACGAGACGGAGCGGGCTTGGCAGCATTTGAGGAGATATTTCAAAATTCTCTGCCTTCATTAATCTCCTGGCTTTTTAGAAATTTTATAAGGTAATCTACTTACTGGCTTGCCTTCAACCAGAAAGCATTACAAGGCATAAATAAGTAATATTCCTTTCCTATTCTTCTGTGCTATCCGTTGGTTTGACTGAATTTGCTCGACGACCTCCCCTTCCTCAACTTTGTCATTATTATTATTATCCTAATGAAGTATTTACGCTTCTTTGCTCCTTGCTAATATTACACAAATCCACTAGTGGGGACCCAACACGCTGAAAAATTCACAGCTCAGTAGAAACTCTGCTCACCCCACTGCCAGGCTGCGGATCCAATCTAGCCGCGGAGGCTCAGACACAACGCTTCAAAGGCAGCCCCTCCCCATCTCGTGCTGTGCTGGCTGCACACAGCAATTCCTTCCTGACCTGCCCAGCAGCACAAGCTCTAATTATTTTCATTTGCATCAAGAGAAATATTTTTGGAGCTATAAACATAGCCAGCACTTTAAAAAAAAACCAAACCCAACCCACCAGGAGGGTTTCCAGCGCGCTCTGGGCGGCAGCTCCCATCACCCTAACTCGGGAGATCTCATCTGACTCACTAGTGCTGGAGGAACCAGGGAGCGTCTCTGCCGACGGGGTGCAATCAGGGAGGGATTCAATCAGCCTCTGTGACACTGCCAGTGCCCAGACAGCGCCTCGGCAGGTAGCATAATGCCTTCAAATACCAATTTGTTATCTCCTCTGAAAGCACATTAAAGCGCTAACTCAGCGGTGACCTTCACCTGGGAGCAGAGCTGCCTGCTGCACCCTGGGCTGGGACCCTGCCGCCGGAGAAACCCTCCGACAGGTAAATGCTGGTGCTTCCCACAGCCATCAGGGCTCAGCTGCCGCTCTCCCCCACCCAGAGCACTCTGTGGCTTAGAGGAGGATCCCTCTGGGCGAGACTCTGTACGTACCTAAGGCATCTTGCAAGTATTTCTGCCCCACCAGCTTCAGGTATTCTTCGATTGCTTTGGTGGCCAGTGTGTTCTCCCTGAAAATGAGATGCTCATTCTCACCACAGCGATCAACTTCAGACATCATCAGGTCAGTCAAGAAATCCTGGAAAGCAAAGCCCAGGGTGGGTCACCATGCACTGACATACGCTTTGTTCAGCCGCCTCCCTTCTCCGGAGGGGTCTCGGCTCCGCGAGACACAAGAGGGAGCAGAGGTGCTGCGGGTGCATCACTACCAGCCCGACTTCCCTCCTGCTTCTCCAACCTCACGGAGACAAGAGGAGATAAATCCCTGGAGAGCCTTTACACACTCAGAATGTATTCATTCCAGGCCTGCACCACATTCACCCTTCCACTGGTGCCGGTTTTCCGTTGGGTCTCGTATCAGCCCCTCGTTTTGTGGCTGAAACGTTTTCTCCGCTGTTGAACTGACTGCATTCGGCATGGAACAGCGCTTGGTCGCAAAACAGGAGCACGCTGAGACCTCACGAGCTGTGCCCCACAGTTAACAGCTGAGAATCAACCCTGTAACATGCATCGAGATGCTCAAACGTCCTATTTCCTTAGCATTCATGGGAATAAACAGCACACATTTGGGGCACATTTTTGGTCTGCTGTGCACACAACCAAACACCGTGCAGTTTTATAGTCCCCTGTGCTGCAGAGCGAGGGAAGGGGTGAGCAGGAGCGGACCGCACGCTGACAGCCGCCCCGTGCACCACCCTGGGCTACTGAGTTACAGATTTTGCCAGAAAAACAGCACTTCAGACAGAGCTCCATGTCTGCCTCAGCAACAGCGTCAACTGATCAGAGAGCATCACGTAGCTCCCCACGAATCCTGCTGAACGGGGTGTAACGTTAGTGCGCCGCAGCTCGCGTTAACGCAGGAGAAACGCCGCCCAGTTTTTAATGCTGATATATATTCAGCCTCCCTTCTCTGCCCTGCAAATGGGAAAAGCAGCTCTGGGCTCCTGCCCAGCTCCCCGCTTGCCCCGGGTGCTGAAAGGGTCGCCCTCCTCTCCCCCAGCACCCCTCACCTGGACGACAAAGGGCAACAGGCTGCCCTGTAAATCACATGCATTACACCTCTTACTGCCTTCCCACGCAGGAGACGGAGCAACGTGGACATACAAATTCGCTTCTACAACCAATGGCACCTTTTTCAAACCACCTTCCTCTAAAAGAAGAGAACCTGCTCGGCAATAGCCTTCCTTAAGGAAATTCTCCTTCCTGTGCCGTGACCGCACCAGATGGCAGGGGCAGCAGGACCACCCCGGCGCTGCCGCGCAGGGACCCATATCCCGTCCTCGCCATCCCCACGTGCAGCACAGCTCCTGGGGTCCCCCCAAAGTGCTGCGGCTGTGACCCAGCCCGCTCCAAGCCAGACTGGGGAGAGGCGACAGGCGGGTCCCATTCCCTGCCAATCTGGGAGATCTGCAAGGGAGGCACTTAGCTCCCTCTCATTTTTCATATGGAAGCCTCAGCAGCTAAAGTTTAATCAAGGTTCAACAGACAGCTCCACCTGAACCCAAGGGACCCAAATCATTCAATCCACGGGCCCCTCATTGCTGTGCTTCTGTCCCAGACAAAGGCAAATCCAGGCAGCGTGCAGGTACGTCTCCCATCTAACAGGGAAGGAGGGGAGGGGGGCTGGCATCTCTGCTGCACCCAACGGCCCGATCTCTCCCACCTTCCCGCAAGACTATGACTGAGACCATCACGCTGCCCTGCCCTGACCTTCCCAGAGGAAACTCAAAAAAAAAAAAACCAGAGGAGGAGCTCTGGGAGAAAAAAAAGTCACTTCCATTATTTCTTTAGCCAGAAGATCCCCCTCCTCAGATCCCGCTAGGTCTGCAATGCTCTGGCAAGCCGCAGAGGCAAAAATCCCTCCTGGAAGCAAAGCACGTGCCTCTCCCCGCTATTTTCTCTCATTTTGCCCCTTTTATCAGCTGAGCTGGAATGAAACTTTAAACCCCAGCTCAAATCCCATTAGCTGCTATCTGGGTAACTCTATCACCTTTATCTTCCTGGGTCTCTCCCAGGGTATGTTTCAATTCCAAGCCACAGCTCAGCCTGACACAAGGTGCTGATTCTTAATTAGCAGCCACTGACCTTGGCTTTGCTCGATTCTCTTCCCTGTCACTTTCCCAACATACTAATTATCTCAGGAATACTGAGTTTTACAGCTCCTCTTAGCCAAGTGTTTGCTTTTCACCCGTCAGCCGAGGACGCGAGGCCAAGCTGCGATGCACGACCCAACCACCAGCCAGGGCTGCCGAGCGGTGGAAACCCAAGGGCCAAGGTTTAGCCAGTGATAATCTGAATTTTGACGATTTTAGCTGATTTACAGTATTCACTAGAATTTAAAACAAGGCAAAATTCCAGTGTGGGACTCAACACAAAGCCAGACAAGATTCCCCTGAAACCTCGGCTGTGATCATTAGCCCTTACGGAGCTCCTGCAGCTCGACAGCGGAGAAAACGACCCCTTGGCTCCAAAGCAGAATGGAAAGCTGCCGAAATCCCAAGGAGCGCCACTGCGGTGCAGTCCCCAAAGCTGGGGTGTAACAGGGCAGAATCCAGCCTGGTTGCTGACCAGGGGATGGAGGCCAGGGCCAGGATACCCAACAGTATCCCCCAGCCCAGGGCCTATCAGCATCCCAGCAGGTCCAGCCTCCCTAGGCAGCAGGCTCCCGGCATCTTGCCGGGCTGTACAAGGTGCATCAGGGGTCAAGCCAGCATCCTTCAGCAAGATCCTCCACGGAGAGCGCTCCCGGCAGCCAGGCAGAGCTCTGCAAGCCGCAGGAAAGGAGCCTCATCCATGGGTCAGTTCCCATGACATCCTGCCATTTCTGTCCCAGGGCCATCTTCCAGATCTTGCCTTCCCTCCATAACAAAAAAAGCCACATGGGCTCTGGATCACACGTCTGGTATCTCTGCCTTAAGTACGCCAGCAGCCAGCATTCGGAAGACACAAATGGAATGCAAATACTTGTCGAATCCCTCCGGGGGCCTCACTCACCCACATACAAGGCTCTGAATAAAATGCAATAACTAAAGCCAATAAAACTCCCTGTTTCTGAGCAGCAGAGATCAGCAGGGGGTTGTTTTCTGTTAGGGCCCCTGGCAATGGAAGAAAATAAGGTGCTTTATTTCATTACATGGGAGTTGAGAGGGGAAGGAAAAGGTCTACAGTAAAAATTAAGGGCTGTGGCAGCGTTCTTCAGGCTTGCTCCCGTGTTTAGTTGAAGGATATTTGCTCCAGACTGGACACAGCTGAACTGGTGCAACTCCAGTCACCGCACACACGCTGATGAAGAAGAGCACTTCATAGATAAATGAATTCAGAGCATGACAGCACAAGGCTGCACTGGGTTCCAGCCCTTCTCAAGCCAAGCATGAGCCCACAGCAGCACGTGCTGCTCTCTAGAAAGGCAGGCAGGAGGCTGGCTGCCCGAGTGGCAGCCCGGTCCCCGCAGCAGGAGGCAGAGTCCTCAGTACCTGAGTTCAGGCCTCAAAGATGCCACCATGAAGTGTTTCCAGCACCACAGCTGCCCTCCGCCTGGGATGCCCGGGATGCTCTGCAGCTCATCTTCCCACCTCTTCAGCCACAGCATCCTCCAGCAGCTCCCGGGCCACGTGTCGCCCCGGCAGCCACCCCGCCTGCACAGGGTGGCCAGCGGCGCTGGCCCGAGCCTGGATCCAGCTCCACGTGCCTCGCTCCATCCCGCAAATGTCTCCATCCTGATCTACCTGCAGTGCAGGTAAAACATTTCCATTTCCCCTGGGTTGAGCTTCAGCCGCCGCTTCCCTCACCCCACCTGGCTCACTCACTCATCCTCCTGCCTCAAATCACAACCAACAGCCTCTTCTTGTGGGTGAGGGAGCGCCTCCTAACCCCCGCCCCATCCCTCACACGTGCCGCAATTCCGGATGAATAGGTCATCTCGCAGCAGGACTCCTTCACGCTGCCATGGAGGATCCCCCAAACCTTTGCCTGGGGAAGCAGGAAGGAGAATACGGAAAAGGGGGTGATGCCCTGGAGAAGAGCATGCCGCAAGCCCTGCACCAGGTCCCATCTGAGGCTGCTCCCCTGCGTCAGTTGGCATCCACACCTGGCCCAAGTACCCCAGGGAGGCCCCAACTGGAAAAAGCTCATTGAAAAGTGAAGTTCACCAAGAGAAAAAACAACACCTGCTGGAGAGAACAATCCTTCACTGCCCACGTCAATAGGGGCGAGGAAGCAGGCTAATCTCATTGCTCAAACACAGAAAATGGGAAGAAAAGCCTTCTTCACAGAGGAGGGAGAGAGAGGGAAGCAGCTAATCCAGTCACACACCTAATCAATAGCTGACAGCCCTGCTGCCCAGAGTAGCAGCACCCCAGCCCCCCACATCCCACCGGGCTGGGGGGGACGAGCACCCTGCTCGCACTCGCCAGTGCCAAGAAAGCCCACCCTGGCGAGGGGTCGGTCTGCATCAAGCATCCCAGTCCCAAAGGTACCAGTCCCTGTGCCTGAGGGGTGTCACTGGGCAACGCCTGCCCCCTCCAGCTCCTGAGCCCAGGAGGCAGAAGGATGGAGCAAGACAAATCTTGCAGGATGTACCCTGCATACTCCCAAGATGGATTTTGCACCTCGCCATCCTGGGAAGGTGCCTCTCCAGATGTGTCCACAGCCGGAGCACGTGGGGTGTCACAGAGCTGATGAGAGCCATGGTCCTGCACACCCCGGGGTCACGCACCCCTCCGGGCTGGAGCTGATTGTTCCCAAAATCGTAACTGACTGACGGGCAGATTGACTTTGAAATAATAAGGTTCTCCACATCACAAGCCTGATTAATAGGATTGACTTAACCTTAAGAGGATTGAATTGATAAAGGTAATAAGATTACTGCTTATTTCAAAGACTAGCCCAGAGCCCAGCTGGGCTTTTATGCAAAGGTGACAAACACAAGGGGTTGGTAGGGCTGTAGGTTACAGGTGGATGAGTGTCAGGACACACGTGTCCGTGCCGCAGCGGCAGAGACGCAGCACTCGATGGTGCTGAGCTGTGCAAGGAGAGCGGCAGAGCGAAACCCCAACGGCCAGCCCTTCACACAGTTCCTCCGAGGATCTGCGCTGGGCACTTCGGGAAACACAGGGATGTCCCCTCCTTTGAGCACTGGAGCTCACCCCGACGTTTCTGGCATTATGTAACTCCCCTTGGGAAAAGGAAGTGCAGTGGCAATGGGAGGGTTAATGCAGAAGCCTCTGTGGCCATCACCTTGCCCAAGACAATAAGGAAACCCGAGGGATGTAACACTGAGCAACCACAACTGCCCCCTGAGGGCAGCGGGGCCAGACCCCTCTCAGGCACCTGAGAAACCACACTGATCCCTGCAGCTTTCTCCATCCTTCCAACCAACCCGACTGTTGTGTTTAGGGAGAGGGGAAAAAAAACAACAGTGGGGGTGTTCATAAAGCTGATTAAAAGCCTTATTTGCTCAACTATGGCTGCTATAAAATACTATCAGTGATGAACTCTTCGTGGGGGGATGATATGGCTGCTGCCAGTGTTGTCTCTGGCTGAATGCGTGCAGCATCCTCTCTTCCCTGCATCCACAGCCCTTCCAGCACAGATAAGGGACCGGTGCTGCCCAAAGTGACCAACCAAGCCCTAGTGCCACCAGCCTCCAAGCCCAGCACCCTCCTGGGCCGTGCTACTCGTCTCCTGGTCCCCTCCCCGAGCAGAGCAGGCACTTTAGGCAACCCCGTAGGATATGTGGAGGTCCTGACCAAGCACCCCACGCCGCCGAGGAGGGGATGTGGGGAGTTTGCAGCAGGCTCAAACGGTGGGAGTAAATACACCTACTCAGCTGAAACAAATCCTTGCAGCATAAACAAACAGGGACACATGTTTCTTCTTCACTCCATTCACACCACCATAAATATTTACTTCAAGTGAGCAGCTGGTTAGTTAGAGCTTTGTCTAATGCTGGGTTTGATCTACCAACCATTTGGACAAGAGTTTTTTTAATGTATTTGTGGTAAAGAACTGAGCTCCAAAACCTGTAAGACAGTCCTGAAACAGGTCTAAGCACAGGAAATATTCTGGAAGCATCAAAAGTCACAGTGGGTCTCGTTTTGGGAAGGATGCAACCTGCCTACCCAGAACCACATCACACGGGCCACACCAAGCCACGCTAATGAGCGCTCCCCAGTAGCGCCAGGCACGGCAACAGAAACACGTGTAATTATGACTGTGTCTTTCGCCTACAGGTTGCAAAACACATGGAAAGAGGCATCTCTCCACGCCCCGACAGGTAACACTTTATCAGTGCTCTCCCTGGGAGGATGGACGCACGTACCAATTCAAGGAAAGGTGCTGACAGCCCGTGTCTCTGCGTTTAGCCGCAAACCATGTCCCTCACGGCACAGCGATGCCTCTTCCAATCCCTACCTGCCACAAACAGAGATGGTGAACAAGAGCTTGCACCAAGCGCTGATGTGGTGCTGGACGGCTGTCAGAGGGCTGGGGCAGCTCCCTCAGCCAGACTGTCTGCCCCCTTATCCAAATGCCTTTCCCCCTCTGCTCCACCCATCTGCTTTGGTGGCTGCGCAGGCACTTCCCGGCGTGCCCTGATGCACACCAAACCCTCGCACGGCACCACAGGGACGAAGCTTTTCCCAAACAGAGATCAAAGGGAGCACGGACTCTGGCTCCAGAGAGGACTCTCTGATTTCATTCAAGAGGAGAGAATTAGATGGGACATCAGGAAGGAATCCTTCCCAGAGAGGGTGGGGAGGCACTGGGACAGGTTGCCCAGAGAAGCTGTGGATGCCCCATCCCTGGAAGCGGATGCTTTACATGCTGTGCCTCTCCCGCAGGAGGGACACAGGCAGCGCCTCTGGGTTTTCGCAGCTTCAGATGACACATGGTTGGTGGGGAACCGCTCGTTACTGCAAAGCAGCAAAGGGGGTGTCTGTAGGGAAGGGTCGCCCTTCTGCCACCCGGGGGCTGCATGGGGACGCTGGGGACTGGGGGTCTGGCTGCGGCCGGCACGTGGGAGCATCCGCGCAGCACCACATCACGCCTCTGCCGCACAGGAGCTCCTGCAGCGCGGCTCTTGGGGGGACACACGCACCCCATCGGCCGTGCCTCATTAAGGGATTACACCGTATTTACAGCAAATCTCTACAGGAAAACAGAGCGAAACAGTGCGAGAGCAATTAGCTGCTAACAAGCCTTCACAGATAATCTACCGGACACTTGTTTCTCACTCCAGCTGTAATTGCTGCTTTAGCGTCAGCTACAGCAGCCAAGATCCACAAAAACCCCTTTATCAGCAAAATAAATTAGTGGTTGCTGATTGCCATGTCTGCACTCTTCGGGGCAGGGGAGAGCGCTGAAGAGGTCATCGGGAATGCTCTTGGCAAGGCACAAGGACTGGGAATGCAGCTCCAGCCTGGGCAAGCTTCGGAGGGTCAGAGGAGGACAGAGGCTGGAACAGGGGGGCTGCTGCCCCACAGTCCCCAGCACACCAGTGCCAGGAGCAGGGTGCTTGCTGCTGCTGGGCTGGGGTACTTGCCCAACGCCAGCAGAGCCTGGACCCAGCCCCGCTTCCCGTAGCCTCGAGCCTCGTGCAGCAGCACGCCGGCTCCCCAGCACCATCCCTGGGCTCTGGGCCCATGGGGATCTGCTCTCCCCATCCTTTTTTAAGAGCTTGGACTTGTCCTGTCTAGTCTTTTCCCCTGGAGTGCCCAGCGGAGGGCAGGGACCGTACCAGCGCAGCTTCCCGGGCACCAGCCTGCCAGCATCCGGGTCTGGCGTCCCCTGGCTGAGTGGCGGTGTGTACCCACGGCGGAGCTTTCCTGGGCGGTGGCAGGGTGCACCCTTGTCACACAAGCAGGGGTGAGGGTGTTTGCCTCTACCATCCACTGTTTTTTACGTTACTGCTGCTTTCCCAACTCCTCTCCAAAGGATTCCTCCCCAGTTTCCGTGCTCTGTCCTGTTGCTCTGGCAGCTCCCTAAACCCTGTGCTAATGCCGATGGCAGGGGACAGGCAGGGAGAGCAGAAGCTCTGTTTTAGGGGGAGATTCATCAAGTCTGTTTACTGTGTCCCACATGTAGAGCCTCTGGGATCTCAAGCACTGATGCAGACACATGTCCAGAAACACGCTTGCTCTCTCCAGAGCCTCTCCAGTACCAACGAAAAGAAGGAAAAGGCAGGAGCAGTGTCAACAGCTCTCAGCCATGCCTGCACATGATCCATGGTGACTGAGGTCAAGGGGACACCTGAAGCCTTCTGCACCAGAACCGTGTAAGCCACAGACAGGGTCTTCCATGGCAATGTCATCCCAACAAAAGCCCTGGCACCAGAGCCGCAGGGAAGGGCAACGCAGCCCAGAATCCACACGAAGCCGTGGCTCAAGGACGGAGACACCTACGGTGCTCCCCCGTAACCACAGAGCGTTCTCTCACATGCCGTGAATCCCAAGTCACTGCTGTCCTCACAGAGGGGAACACAGCCAAGGGGAGCAGTACTGCCGCCCTTCCCTGCGCTCCTGGGGTCCGACACTGCTGTGCGGGGTCAGGAAGGCTTTAACGGAGCTATTTTCTCTGCTTCTGCAATAGCAGGCCCGCAGCCTCGCAATCCTCTCAGTGAGCTTTGCCTGCCTTGAACCAGATCAGGGGGCCAAGCCACTCCCCTGCTCGACAGATGGTCCCTGAATCTAATCCACGAATCCTGCCTCAGTCCCAGGCAGCAGCGGCAGCCGCGCAGGAAGCGGAGCCCTGCAACTGCCCCTTGGGTGAGGGGCTCATGTCTCCCCAGCACTGCAAAAGCTTTGGAAATCTTGCTCTTCCCCACCTCCCCCCTGCAGAGTTCAGGGGGATGTTAACAGAGAAAAACACTGATGCTTTAACTCCCGTAGTCCCGACACCGGCACTGCCCACCATGGCTGTGCCACCCACCTGGGGACCAAGGATGCGACTCCATGCCCCACGTGGCGGGAGCTCAGCGCCTGCCTGCGCTCTCCAATGGTTTCCAGCTCTGCTCACCCTGCCTGTACTCGCACAGACCACAACTAGGAGCAAATCCCACTCTCTACTTCCTTCTGGCCTGCTTCTTTCCCCAGACCTGGCAGGGGATTCCCAACCATGGAGTGGTCCACAAAAACTGAACTTCCAACCTGTACCCTCACAGAACACAGCCAGGAGCAAATCCCACTCTCTGCCTCCTTCTGGCCTGCTGCTTTCCCCAGACCTGGCAGAGGATTCCCAGCCATGGACGATGTTCAAAGTGGTCCACAAAAACTGAACTTCCAGCATCCACAAGTTGGCTGGCATCAACCCACCAGTGAGCGCTGCCCCAGGGACACCCCAGAACTCCTGGGCTCCCCACACTGCTGTCCTCCCCCCACAGACATCCCTTCCAAAACCCCAGAACAGACCCAAAGACCGACAGCTGATTCAGAGACGCGTGCTCGCAGGCGGACTTCCCTCCGAAATTCCCAAGATGCTGTTCACTCTCGCCCGGCTCCTGCGGTGCTGGGTGCACGGGCCGGCAGCACACCGACAGGGAGGGAGCGGAGCAGAGAGCCCGCCGGGTTCCCACAGGAACACCCCGCACACACGTCATCCCTTCTCGCTTACTTGCACATCTCTGCCCGTTCATACGGTAAGAGCCTGGCCCCGAGTCTCCAGGAGGAGAGAGAAACGACTCGGCCGGCATCTTGTGGTCCCTCCGACCTCTCTGCTAATTAAGCCATTCGCACTGCACATGCTACCGACATGTTTGTAATTAAAAGCAAAATCAGAGTGTATTAATGATGACTAGGCCTGACGCCCAGCCAATGCGGTGATTTCCAAAACCCAGCCCCGGAGTCTGCTCCTGAGGGTCTCTGGTGGGATGGCAGGGATGACGAGGGGTCTTACCTTGGCCTTGCCCGTGCTCTGCAGGATGTGCACCAGCGCCGACGCCATCTCCTCCTTGTTCTTCACGCTCAGCGAGGGCTCCAGCACCGAGCACAGCACCATGTAATTGTTCGTGATGTACTCGGCAAACTCTTTGTACATCTCCATGGGAAGAATGCTCATGCTCTGGTAGCGAGACTTGATGCGGATCATGGGCCCCGGGGACTTGCCCTTTCCCGGGTTGGGGCTGACCACTGGGTACCATTTCTCTACGAACTGCCGGCCCGTGACAGAGCTGACAGGGATGTTCACTTGTCCAATGAAATTGGTCTTGTCCTTCTTTTTCTTCTTGTCAGTCTCTTTGTATAAGTGCACCGTAATGTTTTTGAGTGATGGGAGGTTATTAAATTCAAAGTGCTCCCCCCAAAATACATTATCAGTTTTCAATTTACAGGTAGTTCGTGCATAAAGAACATCATCCAGGCATAATTCACACAAGTACTTTTTCTTAGCTGGCAGGTCCTTGGCTTCGATAATCCATAACTTTAACATATTCTCTACCCTTCTGCTGTTGTCCTGAAAAAAAAGATGCAAAGAAAAAAAGGTCAATAAAAAAAACCCACAAAGCCAAGCACAACAAAACTGGAGATACGAGTTAATTATTTTGGACGTGCTAAATGAACAGAGGCTTAATTACATTTTATTTTAAGGAAATACTGGCTCTCAGGAATTTGCATAATAGCACTACTTATGTTAATTTTCCAAATATCACCATGCTCTCCGTGTCTGTTGGTGCCAATTAATATAAGGAACAAGAAAGATAAAACCCCTCCGAATCATAAACGTACCATTTCCCCTTCACTGCCAAGAGGGCCTCAGAAGAAACCGAAAGAACCTCACCGATCATTAATGGCTTTTGCAAAGCAGAAGCTGTTACAGGTACCTCGCAACCACCTCCCTTTCGGGTACAGCTGCTTTACAGCAGCACTGCGGTACGTTTTCCTCACCGTAACAGAGCAGCAATAAAGGGATCCGAATGCACACCCAGGGATCACCTCATCCATGGCTGGAACACAACCACCTCTGGCAGGAAAAGAAGCTTTTACAAACCTCATGATATTTTAGAGCACCCAACTAAAACATCGAGAGGAATTATGGGAGACAGAGTGACTCAGAGGAGAATCGTTATGTTTCATAAATAGAAATTTGGCTTGGTTATCTTTTAAATAATAACGGATACTGTGGATCTTTAAGAGGTCCCCAGTGATGCTGACCTCATCCTGGAAGAATCTCCAGGGGCATTTGTTGCAGGAGGGACTTGAAAGACAAAGCCCTCACAGCTGAACCACTGCTCTGGGTTCTGCAGATCTGGTTGGTTTGGAAACCCTGCACTGAAACACAACCATGGCTTACTCAGCTCAGCCCAGGAACGCTTCTGCTGGAAGTCCACAATGGGGTACTGTAGGTTCAGGAAGAGCACATAGGAACACACAACCACGGCTTACTCAGCTCAGCCCAGGAGTCTGGGCAGGAACGCTTCTGCTGGAAGTCCACAATGGGGTACTGTAGGTTCAGGAAGAGCACACAGGAACTGTACGAGAACACTGAATTCCTGACAGAAATATCCAGTCAGATACTGAGAGTTTATTGTCTACCAACTCAAACAAAGATGGAAAGTTAGCCATCAGCTCATGGCACGCTTTGAGAAGAGGGCACATTTCCAAATGCATTCCCACTGAACGCAATATCTCAAAGACACAGTGAGGTGCCCAGCCCCAAGGAGCATTCCCAGGACTTTTCTCGTGGTAAGTGTGACCACGCACACCTTACACAGCTCTTGGATCATCACTACCAGGCTGCTCTACTCGGAAAGCACCAGAGCCGCTGAACTCCACGCACAGAATCATGCTGCTGGAGGCAGAGCCCACCTCTCCCCTCCACTGCTCCCGTTCTGATATCAAAGGAAACCTTTTATACTGACATTTGGCACTGCGCTGGGAACAATAAACTCCGACACAGAGGGCTCCTTTAGCAACCCTAACTTGTATGCACAGCTACGCGGCTCTGACGCCAGGAAAGAATTCACAGGGTCCCATGATGTGTGTCTTCTCTGATCAGCAGCAGAAGACTTGTTGATTGAGCTCATCAGTTGTGAAATCCTGAAGCTGATTAGTCCTGATCAATCTCTGTTAGCTAACGCCAGTGCAGAGCAGGAGAAGCAGCTGTGGATTTTATTTTAGGATGTACTTATCCTTAGTGGACCATGAAACCACATACTGGGTGTCCCTGTGCTCTGGTGAAGAGAAGGATTTGTTTCTGCCGATCCCAGGGGGATGACTTTGCCACCTCAACCGACTTGAGAAGGAAAAGCTACGTTCCACTATCATAGAATCATAGAATGGTTTGGGTGGGAAGGGACCTTAAAGATCATCTAGTTCCAACCCCCTGCCATGGGCAGGGACACCTTGCACTAGACCAGGTTGCTCAAAGCCACATCCAGCCTGGCCACTATCACCTCAGAGAACTCGCTGTGACAGGCATCCGAGTTTCTCCATCACTAAAGCAGAACCTGCAAGTACTCTCAGAGCCAGGAAGTGTGATAGGTCAGCTCTTCTGACTATTCAGTCTTGTAACTTTGCTGACAGCACCCTCACATCTGTCCCAGGGCTTCTGGGAGATGGAAAGTCCTACATAAGTGGCAAGTATCATCAGTAACAGAGCAAGACTGAAGATTCCTCGGGTCCGATCAATTCTCAGCAACAGCTGAAGCAGCATGTGCTGAGAAAAGAGAGGAAGAAATAATTGGCACTTGCCTGTAAATATAATTATGGAAGAAAGCAATATGGAAAAAGGCTGACCCACAGTTACACTTACTCACTAAAATGACAATACGTCCCCTGCTGCTACTATGCACCGGGCTACAAAACGTAGTAACGAAGAACTGAACTCTAGCAGAGGCAATTCCTCAAAGCCACTACCTTATTTGGGTGCACGGCACGCCGCAGGTTTTCCATCCATTTATCTCGCTCTGCTGCAGAACGACACGAGAAGCACTTACTTCCTGATGAAGTCGTCACCTACAGGGAAAGGAACAGGATTATGTCTTGACCAGCACACTGCAGACTGTGATTTGGGGGGAGAGGGGGAGTCAGGAAAGATGCTAGTGGATTTTTATTTTTTTTTTAAATAAACAGCTTTACCCAAGCATGAAGCAACAGCCCCTAAGGCTAGCAGAAAAACAGGGCAACTCTCTCTGTCACAGAAATAATCATGGAAGCAAATTCCAATTACTTCTCCTCTTCCACACCAGAAAACACTAGATAATGGGCCCCATGCATGCGACACTTTAAACCACCAAGTTCCAGAACCGGGAGAGTGTAAATCCTTAGATGAACTGAAGATAAATTGCAACCAGTTGGCAATCCTCCAGATTCAGCCCAAAGCCTGCGACAATAACAACCCATTCCTTGTTTTCAGGCTGGGAAAGGCTGGCTTCATACCTTCCCCCTTCACCTCCTGTTGCTTCTGAGGACCAGGCTGTGACGAACATGGGGGCAAGAACATACACCCCCCTCCTGGCAGCAGTACGAGCCCACAGCCTGGCTGGAGGCACTCGCGTCCTCACTGCCCTGGCTCCCCAGGCTGGAGCTCCCGGACCTGGAGACGGCTGCTGAGCCCTCCTCTCCCGTCTCGTGCTTCCAGCATCGCTCCAAGGGATCTTTCCGCATTATTTGTGTGACTTTCTCTGGCCGTTGGGATTTCACAGCCAGGTTTTGAAGCAGCACACTCACAGCAGTGACATTTTCAGTACCACTTAGCAACATGCACACGCCCTTTATTCCTTACCACATCCCTGTGACCACACGGAAACTCAAGCCCGTTGGGAGCCCACCAAAGCAGCCACAGTCCGGCAGCCCCAGGATGACAGGCACCACACACTTCTTCCTACCCACCACACCAAGCTTCCCTGGCATCAACTGCTGTGCCAAGGTCTACAAAGCCAATAGTTCTCTGCACCTTCTCACACAGACGTGTCCCTCAAGCCGTTGGCTCCTCCAGGCCCAGCCGGCAAGCAGACAGACCATGACTATGGCACCCCAACTCTGCACGGCCCACAGAGCCCCCCTCCGCTGCTCTGCCCTTCTCCGCACTCACTGCCTTTATGGATGTCCAGCAACATTCTTCATGTACATCTCTGCTTGCAGGCAGACCTGGCCAGTCCTTTAAATAACCCCCCTCTGAGCTTCATTTCTGCCAATCTCGAGCTGCAGAATTATTTCTGAGAACTTTATCACCTCACAGTGTTTGTGTTTACACACAGCATACTGGGTTATCTGCTCTGGGAGACACAATCTCCTTTAATTTCATGTATCTCCCAGAAGCCTAACCTGTTCTTACAGCAGAGGTGGCACTTGCTAAGATCCGGCACTCGCTAACCTCAGTGATGAGCTGAACACATCCCTTCCTTTGAGCACCGACATCTTCTGACCAGGACAAAATGACAAGAGGCCTATCCTGTCTTTACACAGCAAATGCAAGAAATCTTCCAAGCCTTGATACCCTGGAAGCTCTCTCCTGCAGGCACACACTCTTCCCTGTCCTCACACACTTTCATCCTCTGTTCTGTAAAACTTATGAGCACAAGTTATCTTCTGCTTCCAAGAAAGAAAAGAAGACTCCATATTAGCAGGCACAGCAGTATGATCTTTTCAGCATCCTTTCACACTTTAGAGTATTTTCAGCTTCTTCACAGTTTCCCCATCAGAAATCTGGCCTGCTTCGTCTCCTGTTTGCTGCTGCAGATGTTCACGTGAACCTCCGTCCCTGAACCACCACAAACAGACTCCTGCACAGGAGACGCATCACTTACAAGACCGTGCCCACAGCGTGTGATCTCTATGCCTTGCTCTGCCGGAGGGCATGGCAGCTTTGCATCTTCATCCTTTTCCCAGTCAGAGCTCCTGCAGCAGCATCCATGCCGAGCACAGCCACACACCCGACTGGTAACGACACCTGAAGAGAAGCAGCGCAGGGCTGCATTGCTGCTGACAGGGCGCTGCACCGTCTGCACCCTGAATTACAAATACAGAGACCCCACGGGTACCACTTAGCAACGGCTTTTGAGAACAGAACTCACAGTGAAGTAACACAGGAGATGCACAGCGAACGGGCATTGCTCCCGACAGCTCCCTAGTCGCTCCATCAATGCGAATTCCTAAGGCTTCAAAACTGTTCTTCGGACAAGAATTTAACAACTCAGAACTTGAGCCCTGTCTTAGCTGGCCCAGCTGATTCGGCTGCAAAAGACTCAACATCAGCCACGTTCAAGTCCAAAACATCAAAGTCCTGACGCTACGGGTACAGCCACAGTGCCCCGCAGGTGTCCCGGCAGGTTTCCGTATCTCACATGGGGAAAAGCCCTCCCGCTGACATTCTGCCTGAAGTTCACAGTTCAGTCCCGCTGACTGCTTAAAAACCAGTTCATGAAGGTGAAATAGGTCAAATACACCTTCCAGTAAATGACACCATCAGTCCATTGCCTCAAAGGCCATTTCTCACCTCGCTTTTGCCTTCCAGTAAATGACACCATCCATCAGTCCATTGCCCCAAAGGCCATTTCTCACCTCGCTTTTTGTACAGCTCCTTTGTGTTGATGGGAGTTTGGTGTACAAATGCAGCTGAAACCAATGTTCTCGGATCTAGAAAACTGGGTAGGGAACTTGGAAGCTCTGCTATAAAAAAGGATTATGACTTCTGTGACTGTTGGTGAAAGATGCTCTTAAAGAGAAGTTCTCCTTGGTGACATACATGGATCCCACAGCTGCCTAGAGGATTCATATCCAAATAAATAAGCATGCAATTTAGCTGTCCTATTGCATCTGTTAATTAAATGTCAGGTTTTTAGCAGCTATCTGTTAGGATGAGTATCTAATGGCTTTTCTTGCCACACCTAAGTCAACATATTATCATTGAGTTATCATGGTGAAATCTATGATTGAGTTCCAAAACAATCACCAATTAACTGATCACTCAAAACCTAACAAACCTGTAACTGTCACACTGAGTGAGAAAAGGAGAAAATCTTCCTTCCTTCTTCAGACATGAAGCCCTCCTGATCTGATGGGAGTTGAAGGTCGTATCTACCACGTGTGACCAAAAATGTCATTTTTCTCAGACCTGCAATAACATCCCAGCCCTGTGCCCTGACCTAAACATCATATGGCATTAATGATCTCCACGAGATATTAATTATCTTGGTAAAGAGAGTGTTCTGGTCTCATCAAGATTTTGGATATGCTAGAATACTATTAATGTAGAGGATAAACTCAATTAATAAAACTCATTAATTTATGAAATGTTACTTATTCGCATTCATTATTCACAGTCCTCGGATGGGTGAGCCCTTAAGCCAGATAAAATCTTGCCATTTTAGGAGCATCTTCAGTACAGCACAGCTTCCTCAAAGGGATCTCGCTGGAGCAACAGCAGATGATGACTGAGTTACTGAAGCTGCTTCGCTCCAAGTGCTCCAAAGACTTCACGAGGACGTAGCTGGGGCTCAAGCTGGAGAAGCCCCCCAAGGGCAAAGCGAGCTGTGCAGGGCTACGCAGCAGCAGCCAACGCTCGCCCAGCTGGACTAAACCTAGAAGAGAGAAATTTAGCTCCACTGCATTCTCCCTTGCTCTGGCAAGGCCAGGACGAGGCAACACGGATTCAGTTGCGTTGGAGCAACTACAGTTTTTCTTTCTCCTGCTCCGCATCCCGCAGCTACGTCCTGCAACAGCCCAGGCACAAGCGGTGCCACAGGACAAGACTCTGGTCTGCCAAGGCAGTGACAGAGCCCCTCGGTGCTAACTCCCAGCCTGGCCAACGGCACCAGGACCCCACAGACAGGAAAGCCAGGAATAGACTCCGAGTCTGGACTAGATGCCTGCTGTATATTTAGCACACACAGCATATGCAGCAGCACTAGATGATTGTGCTGACTGGGGGGGTCTTATAGGGAGAAAGAAAATGATGTTGAGTAACTTTTAAAAAAAAAAAAAATCAATAAAGAAAATAGGTAAATACTGACTGCCAAGTACTCAGCAAGTCAGAAAAAAGCAAGTTTCACAGAACTAAATAAGCAGAAAAAGCACTGCATTTGGGCTGACTGTGCTGACCCCCGGCAGAGCCGTGCTGAGGGGAACAGAGCTGAGCAGGCAGCCACGGCACGTCTTCCTGCAGGTCAGCCCAGCAAAGGGAGAGAAACAATTGCACTGCACCTTCCGACAGCCAGCTCCCCCCAAGCGAGCCACTTGGGTTTTTTCCACTGCAGATGGCTTTGGCACCTCTCGCTTTTGTCTCCGTTCGGGTGCACTGCCAGTTCCCTGATCCTGCTCTCTCCAGCGCAGCTCCATCCGCAGCCATGCCCAATCCTGCAGTCTCATTCTCCAAGCCACGGGGCTGCTGCTGCGGCTCGAAGACGGGTCTGTCCATACCTCGTGCTGCCCGTGCTGGGCAGCTTCTGGAAAAGCCACTGCACGCTGCTGCTGGTGAGAGACCCCAGAGAGCGCACGCTGAGCCAGCCTGGCCCACCCAGCACGGACATCCTGGGTGAGGACAGCCAGCCAGCTGGTGATGGAAGCAGCTTCCCAAGCGCTGCCCAACCATCCCACTGCAAGGAGGAGGTGGTTAAGAACAACATAAGTTCTTCACTTCTCAATTTGAGAGAGCAAACTTGGCCCATCCTGACAGATCTCCCTTGAGAACAGATCCACAACAGCCTCAAAGTGCAGGGACAAGGCCCCATTACCGACCCGCAGCACCTTCCCAACCCGCTGTGCGGAGAATGTCCTGGTTCCCCATGTCTCCGAGACTCCAGCAGTAGCTTCTCACTTGACATTTCTTAGCCAGGGCTCCTTTTCCAGGGCATCAGCTGAGCTTCTCACTCCTCAGTGTTCCCACACACAGCAGTGTCCTGGCTCTTGGCCATCAGCTTCAGTTTTCCTTTCAGCCTCCTGCAGACTTCAGCCGGAGCTTTCCAAATTCCAGGCCACAGGAACCACTAAGGTTTTACTGCTCTTCGCTTCCAGCGGAAGGTGGAGCAGCCTTTGCCAAGCCCTGCCTGTACTTCCAGAAAAAGCAACGCTGAAGGACTTGCGATCACAGGCCATGGATGGGACCCTCAGGACACGGAATAACTGAGGACGACATTCAAGGACTGAGGAGGAGAAGACGCGCATGTGCTTCCGTCGCTCAGCTTTCACTATGGCCTGACATGAAGAACCGTGTGATGAAGCTGCCCATGCCAATGCAGGTGGGGGGCTGGAGGGGCCAGCAGCAGCCCCCCGGCCCACGCCGCTCACCCAGGCTCTCCCCGCTGGCCTTGTGCTGCCCGAGGCAACGCTCCCCTGTTGCTTCCATCAGCAATCCCCACACGCAGGGCAGACCAAGGTCCCTGCCTGCTACCCGCCAGCGATCTTGGGAGATCCACACACTCTGCACAGTGCTGACCTCACTCCGACTCTGAAGAGGCTCTCTGGAGATGCAGGACCAAGGCATTAACACAATATGCCATTTAGCTCTCACCTCAGCCCTTCCCGCTGGAGCTTGCTGATGAGTAACCGTCAGTTACAGATCAATGTCCCTTTTGTTTTCTGGCATTCTTCCTTTCCTCTACGGGATTTGCAGAACAGCAATTAACATTTTTTTTTTCTGTATTCTCTTCTTTATCCAACTCACTTAAAATTAAATTTTCTTCCTCCTTATGAGCGCATGACTTGTGTAATTTCCCTCTCAGTCAACTTTCACAAGTACTGTTCATATCCCTTCCTCTGCTCTTGTGCGCCCAACAGAATTGGTAAACAACTCTTATATTATGGATGTCACATCTATTTTCCATCTAGCTTCATTTTATCTTTCTTGAGTGGAATGTAATAGAGGCCATATAATTTACAAAACTGTTCTCCTCCTGACCTGCTGCACTTGCTCAATTCTAGAGAGAATGAACAGCACTGGAAAATTTATACCTCAGCCCACTTCAGAGTTTCTGTCTGGGGCTATTTTTTGTAAGACTGTTTTTGTGTTACCTGCTTATATTTTAAGAAATGGATCTTTTAACTCACTTCTTTCCAAGTGTGCTAATTTTAGTAAAGAAAAAAAAAATCTTCACCTCTCTAGTCCAACTTCTCCTGCACACCCCAAGGCTGTCTTCGCCTGGCACTGCCCATCCAAGAAAAGCCTGCAGTCCCATCACCTCCCCACAGTATGATCCAGCCAAGGACACACAGCCTATCTGCTCGTCTATGCCCAGCTACAAACAGGCTACCTTCTCTTCACAGAAACGCAAGTACCGACCACCTTATTGCTGTAAGAAAACCACTTCCCAGTTCAATATCCAGCCACTGCCATAAGCAATACTACTTTGCCATCCATGATGCAGGACAAATGATTCCCAAGACATCCCACATTGAATTATCCAACTACAGACTGGTTTGTACATGTCCTACCACCTCCTGCTAAGTACAGACCTAACCATGTGCCAGAACAGATGTTAATAAACCTGAAATACAGATTTTTCCATTTACCCAAACAAGTGAAGCTTCAGTTTTCTAGACAAAGTCCCACTGACAGCAGCAGGCTAGCTCTGTGAGCATGTACGTCTTTGTGAACATTGAGCACTTCCCGATACCTGTATGAACATAAACTACAAATTCACACTCTGCTAATGCAGAGCCTTAACTAGTTCAGCACCTGCCCCTGCACAAGCTCTGCCACGGCAACTGATACAAGGCAAAGAGCTGACTGGTCCCAGTCTGTGGATATGATCCTCCTTGGAAAGTTGGGAGTAATTTTCAGCCTCTGAAACCGTCTCTGTGTAGCAATGCGGAGCAGAAATGCTTTATCCCAACGTTTTATTCCAACCCCACAGCTGGCTTCCCAGCAAGCCCCGTCACGTGCCAGGAACGGCCCGCGGGATGGACAGAAAGGCTCCTTACCTCAAAGCAATAGTCTTGTCCCAGGATGCTACTGTGCACTGGCTTGATGACCACTTCTTCCTCCATGCTGAGATCCAGAGCCTCGACAGCACTACTGGGACTGAGCAAAGACTCGTGGGAGCGCGATTCTTTCAGCCTCGGCATTAGATGGGATCTAGAGGAAAAATGTGATGGCATCAGTGGACACTTTCCTTCCCAGAGAAATTATTTAGACCATCTGTTAGCAACAACTGCAGACTATTCCTGGGAATTTTTTGCCATGAGATAACCGAGGGCCCAGAATAGGTCCACCATCTCATTTATAACCTGGTGAAGAGGTTCTATTGCAGGCTGTACATTCAGTGAAAATGTTTTTTTCCAAAGCACAGTGCAGTCAGGACATCACGGGAGGTTCGTAGGCTGTGGGTCTCTGCACAGCTCAGTATGTCTTTAACTGGCATCACACCTCCTGCCTGAGACTTCCCAGAGGGGTTGCCATGCGAGTGCCCAGGGAGGCCAGCTGGCCCCAGCATCAACCATGGCGCTCGCCACACCGCAGCCGGGTCTGCAGCACCCGCGCTGAGCGCCGGCGGCCAGCACAGGACTGAGTTCCCATGCACATGGGAAATCCCAGCAGCATCCTACTTCATTTCAGGCTGCTTTGCAGCACCCACTCCCTCCTGACAAAGGAATTTACCCACAAATGGGGAGGAATTAACAACACCTCCTTCTACAACCCAGACCCGTGCTCTCTCGGTGCACGCACGGCGTGCCGGGGGAGCTGCTGGCACTGCTGGGCAGACACTCCCCGTGCACAGGTACCTTCTCCCCCACCCAAACACCCACATCTGTAGCACGGATGCAGCCAGCGTGCGGATCCACACTCTGTAATCAATAACCCCAGGGCTCGTGTGCTCTCTCCAATTGGTACACACATCCCCGGGATGGGGACAGTGTGGAAAATAAGGCCATGATAGCCCTATCGATTGATCTAAATGCTCTGGAGTCCCACCGGCAGCATTTAGCAGCAGGGAGCCCACAGACAGCAAGCAGCACACCATTTTCCAGACAGCCAATACAATCAATGGTGCTGTAACTCTTAAAGCAAAACCAGAGCGCTCAAGGGAGGGACGGGGGAAGATAGCCAGGTACTCCCAGGGAAAACAGAGCAAAGGGATAAAGTGGCAAGGGAAAAAATAACTTGAGAGCAAAGGGAGCTGTTGCCTTCCCTGTGTCCTGCACCACGTAAAATGTTGCTACACCAGCCAGCTCAGAAAAGCTCTGATCCTGGTAACTCTGACCTCTAAAACCCCTGGGAGGCACTTTAGGGTCTTCCAAAGAGACCACTTGTCCCTCTGGCTACAAAGGGAGTAGGTCACCGTCTTAAAAGGCACAGAAGGACAGAAATAAGGGCAGTTTGAGATATTCTCAGCGTGGTCTTTTATAAGTGAATCAACAATGCTCCTACTATACTCTCAGATGGCTTTGTCCGTGTGTGTCGAGTTCTGTCGTTCTCTAGAAGAAAGCTGACCGAAACACAGAGAAATGTCAATAGCACATGCAAAATTCATGGCTCCCCGTGAATCATACGCCAGGCTGAATCCAGAAAACAGCCGGAGGAGACTGAGATAAACAGCAGCGGAAGATAAACAGGTGCTTCTCCAGATTTGCCATTAAGATTCCTGCCATGGATGAGTCCCCAGGTGATGTGGGATCTGCCCACAGCTGGGTCCTCCAGCTGAGCACGCTAAATGGACAGCTCTGGAAGCAGCCGCCGGCCCTCCTCGCCAGCAGCAGGCCAGGATAACCAGCCTGGGGGCCCGCCACCCAGGGGCTCAGCCTCCAGAAGCCCTTTGCACTTCCCTGCACCTAGCCTGGGGACACGCAGCAGGCCAGGATAACCAGCCTGGGGACACATTGCCCAGGGGCTCAGCCTCCAGAAGCCCTTTGCACTTCCCTGCACCTACTGAGGCCGACAGCCAGGACCGGTGATGGTGATGCCTGTTAAACGTGCCTGCAGAAGAACAGACAATGACAGCACAATCTTCTTAGGGGACAACCACCAGCCCTCCAGTGCTGAAAGCCCTGGGTTAGCAGAGCTCTGCGCTGGGTCAGGAGCAGTGGCTTTGAAGCAAAAGGCTCTCTATCCCATTAGCGATTCTCTTAACTGCCCACTCACCCCATATCTCTGTGGTGAATAAATTGATCTTTAGGAACTGAGCAGAGTCGTTTCCCAGTACTTTCTGGCAATTTTACACTATTTCCACAGAAAAGGGTCCATATCCTTTTCCTCTGAACGATACTGTAAATTAACTTTAATACAGGCAGACAGATCAAGTTATCTCTGGATGCTGAGTGCAGAACTAATACCCAGCAGCTCAAGAACTGACAATACACACTGCACACCAAGTCCTGATAAGCCCAGATTCAAGGCATTTATGGTAAATGTTATTTCCACATTTTACAGATGAAATTAGGAGAGGTAAGTAACCAAGTTGAGGCTTGCATTCTTGTTTGGACAAATATAAATACTGATAACCCAAACCCAGAGCTCTGGAATTACATACTGTAACGCACACATCTACATCACCGAGCTGGACTGTTTCATGCTGACCTAAGAGTTTTTGTTAAAATTAAACCAAAACAAGTCTATTTGTCATTTAAAACTACTGCAGCTGCAAGGCCACGGGTGGGAGTGCCGATGTGCAATACGAAGAATTACCAGGGGGGAGTTTCTCAGGACATACCATGTTCACACCAGACTCAGCAAATGCATATTTATGTCCCTCCATGCTCTGCCGTTACCTCCAGGAGTCCTAAAATTAACAGGACTTTTCTTGGGTAGGAGTTATTTGCCAGGTTCTTGCTTCAGGAGGACCCACTCCCCAAACATCTTTTACCCCTGAACAACCGATCAGATCCAACCCAGGTCCAGAACAGAACCATTTTTCACCAGATGCGGCACCGTACGGAGGGAGCGCTGCAGGTCTCCAACCAGCCCTAAAAGGCCCAGCATCTGCCTGCGTATCAAGAGCTAAGTGGGGAGATGTCATTAATTAGAGGCTCTTGTTTGCAATCCCAGCAGAAGGGATGAAATCTCTCTGCCAGAGCTGGATGAGTGCTGCCTGCACAGAGCCCCATCGCCTCCCCATCACCCCCACAGCCAGCCCCAGGGCTATGGCATTTAACCCACGGCAGCCCAGCACGGCCCAGAGGTCTGCAAACACTCCGGAGTGCAAGAAGGGCTGTACACCAGTCTTCAGAGGGCACACGGTCCTGTCATTTTAATACCCTGTTCTAGAGGGGAGAGCATTTCCCATGTCCTGTGGGAAGAAACGTGACATTTGCGGCAGGAGCCCATTTGCTGGAAGATGTGTCCAACTCCCCATCCCAGCTCCCACACAATTCCCTTTGTATTAAGAGGAAAAAAAGGTCCTGCTAAAGCCAGAAGCTGCTTCCCTGACCCAGAGGATGAGGGCACTCTTCTTCCCAAAAGGACCACTCAGCCTTCCCCCGGTTTGGGCAGGGAGCACATCACCTGCATTACGGTGAAGCCCTTAGAGCGATAACGCCTCTGCCTTGTCCTGCATCAGGCCATAAAAACCCGGAGGGTCTTTTAAGACCCCAACAGACCCACTTGCTGGAACAGCAAGCAGGCAGTGTGGCTGCTGGGCTCAGTCTGGGGCACCAGGGGGCTGTGCTGCTGCATCCCAGCTGCTGAGACTCAGATCGGTCCCCTCTCGCTCTGAGACTGACCACCCTCAGCCAGGATTTCCTCCTGGGGAGGCAGGGACACTTCTACCAGGAGACCCCAACGGGCCCCCAAACACTGCACCCCAGCCCCCCAGGCAGATGGAGCCGTTCGAGCAGATGGATGCTCCTCAGCTCTGCCCGCTTCCAGCTGGCACGGGCAGAAAGCAGCATCCGTGGGAACAGAAGTACCGGAGTCCTGTAAACTCCTGCTCTTCCATGGCCATCCCAGAGCCATCCAACATCCTAACAGGCAAACTTACATGGAATATCATTTGCTTACTGTGTGCATGCACTTCCAAGATGACAGAGGTACTTTGTTCCAACTCATCCCTCTCCCATTACTTTGCAAAACGCTGCCAGTGAGACCATCCAATCTCCTGCTGGAATAACTCGCTGTGTATTCCAGGTCCTGTCCAATCTTATGGGAGCTGATCAAATTCAGTTCCTACACCTTTGTTTTAGTATGGTGGGAACAGCCGGCTGCCCAGACACATCTCCCAGAAGGAAACCCTCTTTCCAAGCAACACATTCAGGACCTTTTGTGATGGGCCTTATTTTAGTCCCTTTCTACTTGCCTAAAGTTCAGTTTAAATGAAGGAGAGGGGAAAAAAATCTCATAAAAGATCACATTAGTTCTAAAAAGAAGTAACATTATTGCTACTGGCACTGACATGGAGAGTCCTACAGAGAGGCAGCCAGTCTCTGGTTATTAAAGAAAGAGGTTTACTGCCCAAGAGCAACGAGAGAGGATTGTTGTTCTAAATAATAGAAGTCATATAACATTACCCTGTGAAGGGACGCAATCCCCTCTGCCTGCTTCCTTCGCAGGCAGCCAGGATTAGGGAGGTCCAGTATTAGCAGGCTGTCACAGCACACCCAACCCGGGCAGGACCTCGTGGACTGCTGCAGACACAGAGAAAGGACGGAAGGATGATCCACTCTCTCCTGATCAAACTTCAGGGTTGGAGTTTGAGCAATGGGGGCAGCAACCTCCGCAGACAGACCAGAGGGAGTGCCAGGAGTCGAGGCACGATGTTCTTTCAAGCACCAAGATACTCTGCTGAGGCTACAAGGAAGGGGAAAGGTAGGGCCTGTCTACACCGAACTATTCTGCAATAGGTCTGGTGTGTTCAGCTCATACACTCCCATTCCATAATCGCTTCCCCATGAAGACAACCCTCCAAGGGGCAACGCCATCAATTTTCATTTCAGAACCTCACCTGCCTGAACACCCAGCTGCTGCTTCTGTGGCTTTAGGATGGAAATTTTCCTGGTATTTTTGAGAGATGGAAACAAGCAAGGAGCCTGGCTGGGTAAGTGCGGGGAGAGGGAGAGGAGACAAAACCTGACACTGAAACACAGGGAAGAGCCTTTCTTAAATGTCCTGCTGTTCCCCTCTGAGAGCAAGAGCAGACTGGGGAATTTCGAAGGAGCGGAAGATATCCCAGCTGCAGAGCCGGCCTTTGCCCCACTGTCAGAGGGATCTGAGCTCCTAAATCAGGGGTTTGACTCTGCAACATGCCTCCCCGTCAGGCAACACCCCCTGCCTACAGCTTTTCAAAGGCTGACAGCTCTTTTCTGTGACCAGCCGGGAAGGGGGTCGTAAGGGCAGCCCGTAGCCCCTCACCAGCACACGCCGGCTGCAGGGGGTCCCGCACGCACAAAGGCAGCGGAACAGACTGCGGCATCCACGTGCACCACAGACAGAACCGTAATGTCTCTAGCCTGGGGAATAAGTTTCCTTATGAATGAGAAAAAAGAGGACACTCCACGACATTGATCTGCAACATCAGATGGGAGAAAACCACAAGCCACCCTCTGCAAAATGAGGTGCTGGGGAGCACGTGTCCCACCCAAGGCTCGGAGCCCGCGGATGCTGCACAGGACCCGGGACTACGCTCTCTGCAGACCCTGACTGGTCCGATGGCTGCAGCTCCTCACGCAGATGCAAACCAACCTCTCCCGCACGGCAGCCCCCCCCAGCCCGCTCCCTGCCTCAGCAGCAGTGACCCTCTGCTCGGAGCTGACTTCCCGCTAACCCCCTGACCCCTGCTGAGCGCTCATCCATGCCTCCCCAGCATCCCATCCTGTTCCGTTTAATAAACAGGAAAGCGACGTTATGGGAATAGCCAAGAGCAACAGCGCAAGAGGACTTGCACACTTCAAGAAGACAGAATCATCAAATCCTTTAGGCTGGAAAAGGCCTTTAAGATCATCAACTTCACCCGTTAACCCACCACTGCCGAGTCCAGCACTCAACCATGTCCCTGAGTGCCACATCCACACGCCTCTTAAATCCTTCCCAGGATGCTGACTCCACCACCTCCCTAGGCAGCCCATTCCAATGCCTGACAGCCCTTTCCATTAAAAAATTACTGCTAATATCCAATCTAAACCTCCCCTGGCACAACTTGAGGCCAAAGACGAGATAATGTTTTCTTTCCGGTAGGACAGGACGCACGGATGAACTCCCAGCAGGCAGCATACTCCACGTTCTGCTAACCTGAGCCTTCTCCCGCAGTTTTCCACACGCTGGCCCTGGGCTGGAGCGAGGTGGATGCTCAGCAGCCTCTGGCAGGGTGCTGGGAAACACCACCATGGGAAGCTGGTGTCACACGTTACCCGTGCTAACGTTACACCCTCCCTCAGCAACACAAAGGACATGTAATTAAACTTATTAATGCCTGCCCTTGTTTTTAGACAGCTTTGTTTTGTTTTGTTCTCAGCTTTAACCAGCAGCAGAATTAATAACATTCAAAACGACTTTGTCAGCTCGCACCAGATTCCAAACGTTGGCTTTGCCAGAGCAATCATGAGGATGATTTTAACCTGTGCCATTCACCTGAGCACAGATATTTGTTTGACAACCTGCAGCTGCAAAGTTTGCCAGCACTAACCTGCAGCTCCAGCACAGCACAGCCAGCAAGGATGCCGACAGGATTGGTTACACGCAAGATGGGACAAACTGCAAGAACAAGCAGATTGCCTCAAGAGCAAGAAACAAATGGCAATCAGAAGTATTACCTGAGTTTCAATAATAAAAAATGTTTCAAAGAAGCTAAGGAAGTAACTTCTCCCTCCTCCCCAAGAGCAGAATGGCACCACCATCTTGCTTGGAACAGCACCTGACGCTTCATATTAAAAAATTACCTTTTCTTATGGCATCACCCCAAACCAGCACACACAGAGTGCTGTACCTGTGCACGCCTGATGCCAACAGCGGGCTGAGATCCACCACTCCCGGGAGTCCAAACGGCACCAGCCGTTCCCACAGCACCAGTCTGGAGCGAGGAGGGATGGCAGAGCCCCCAAAACCACCTGGGCAACCTCCAAGGGGGCCCGAGTGAAACCAGGGCGTGAGCGCCGAGCCCCCCGCCCCGCACCCGCGGGCACTGCCCCGCACGGACTCGGCTCGAGCAGGGCGGGGATGCAGGGTTTGATTTCTACCACCGCTCAAGCCTAGGTGCAGAATCTGGACAAGGAATAGCAAGGCAGGACCTCTCCTCCTGGATTAAGCACAAGCACAGTGAAGTCGCAGACCCC
>NW_010261080.1:0-4191 GCF_000690775.1 Eurypyga helias
TATGATTCTATGCTACCTGAAGCTGTTTAATTTCCTTCAACACTGTACATATTCCTCCAGACAGAGGAATCAGACCCCAAAGAGGTCAAGGGCACCGCATTCCTCCTATAGCAACGGAAAAGGTTGGCCTGATAAGGTGAGTTGGACCTCTTACCATGTTTAGAACATTGGTGCTGTGTCACTGCCTCACGTGACGTTGCAAGGGCCTCAGATGACAGTTCTGGAGGGGACAAGGGGAAGGGAATAATAATAAAAAATATGTTTATCCTCAAAACCAGCAATCCCAGCATTGGTATGGAGAAAAACATTTAGTGCGAAGGCAGAATTAGCCTGTTATCTATTGATGTCCATGTCCCAGTTTTGCTCAGAGGCCAGACTGTTCCCTCTGGGAACATCTCTTGAGAGGTACTCTAACTTCATTGCTGGGCATCACTCCAAACTGAAGATGGAGCCTAAGTGTGAGTGTGGGTAGATGGCCTGTAATGGCCTCTGCGTACGCCCGGGCCCGTGACAAAAAGGAGAGACAAAGTGCACTCGGAAACGCCCAGAGCCAAAGAGACGGCATCAGAAAACCTGTTCAAAGAAAAGATCTCTTGGGGGGGTGGGGCAGAAGGAGAAAAAGAGTGAGATGGAGGTGCCTGGGAGGTAGGCGCGTGCGGGAGTCATGGTCACGTTGCCTTTTCAGCAGGCCCATGGCCCAGCAGCATGGAGAGAGGGCAGGACACGTGCTCTGATGGAGCAGGCTGGTGTCTATTCCTGCAAGTTCCCTCCTTCCCAGAACCCTGCCTGCATTTTGCTTGTCGGTGCTCTCCCCAAAACAAGGCTGTTAGGGATTACTTCAAGTCCATCTTTTGCTGCAGAAAGCAATAAATCCATAATCTGGCTCTTGGAGTGGTTCCCTGAGTTTAGACACTTTCTACCCGAATCTTGCTATTTATTAGAAAACTCTCCCATGTTCTCTTTCTGTCTCTCCTTTTTGGCAATACAATTTAGCATTAAATTAACTGAGTTCATTTGTCTCGGTTCAGTGATAGCTAGCAAGATGCTGATTTTGGGAGAGATCCGGGATCGGTGTGCATGTTTGAGAGAGACATTGCCCTCTAGTGACTTAAATGCAGCCAACGAAAAAGGATGGAAACGTCACGAATTCTGTGAAGTTTTATATGGTAACAGGGCAACACACTTCAAATTGAAGTCCCTGATGGATGGAGCAGTGCTGTCTGTGGTGAGGGCTGAGAATGCCCTGTAGCTGTAAGGAGGCCCTTAGCACCCACTATGAGCCATCTCAGCATTCCTCATCCAAGCTAAGGCTCCAGCACGTTGCATGACACTGAGGATGACACACGCCTCTCCTTCCCAACCAGAAGCTAGCAACAGCCTACCTTGAACAAGCTACCCTTCAAATGGCTTGGAAAACACCCTCGGTTAGCGCTCAGCCTGAGTGCCATCACCTCGTGCAAAGGCAACGGTGGCCAAGACCACAGCCGTGAGCCAGCTGAAATTCTCTCCTAGTTGCTCTTCCATGTCTCCTGAAGAGAGGATTTCTGTAAACACTCACTGCATCCCATGTCTCATCACGAATACATGGAGAAGAGAAGGCTCCGAGGAGACCTGATTGCAGCTTTCCAGTATCTGAAGGGGCTACAAGGGTGCTGGGAGAGGACTTTTTACAAGGGCCTGCAGTGACAGGACAAGGGGTAATGGGTATAAATTGAAATCAGGGAGGTTTAGATTAGATACCAGGAAGAAATTCTTCCCAGAGAGGGTGGTGAGGCACTGGAACGGGTTGCCCAGAGAATCTGTGGATGCCCCATCCCTGGATGTCTCCAAGGCCAGGCTGGATGAGGCTTGGAGCAACCTGGTCTAGTGGAAGGTGTCCCTGCCCATGGCAGGGGGGTTGGAACTAGATGATCTTTAAGGTCCCTTCCAACCCAAACCGTTCTGTGATTCTATGATTTTAATTTCTCCCTTGTTTGCTTACGTGGATGCTTCGGGAATGCCTGGTGTTCCTGAGTGCTGTGCTTCATGTGCACGCAAGGCAGTTCCCTTTTGGCCACTGTTTGCCCCTTCGTGTTTTAAAGACAATAATTCAGTTAAGGAGAAAGCAAATTGGAGAAGGGTAAGCAAAAAATCACAGCCAACCATAAAGAAACTGTGAAAGTCAAGAAACCTCCTTCTTTACCTGATAGTGCCTTTGGGACTCAGCAAATACTCATGAAAGCAGCTAAAAGGAGAGAGAGAATGAATGATCATCACATTCCTCCCAGATGCTCTGAACAAAGATAGACATTTTGAAAAAATTCAACATCCTTTTACATACCTCAAGGAAGTATGTATTTCTCAAGATGCTCACTTTCTTAAAAAAGAAAAATAAAATAAAAAATACGAAATATAAAACTTATTCTGTAGCCAAAACACAATGTGATATCCTCTTTTGGAGGAAAACCTTGGGATAAGGGCATGATTTTGCAATCAGGCTGGATGTATAAGTGAAAAGCTACTTGCAGAAAGTTTACTGTAATAAGAAATGCAACAAGTACATTTGGCAAGTTGGGTTTTTTTTGTTTGTTTGCTTTTTTATCAGAGACCTCCTGCACAACTCTCCCACCACCACAAAAAAATGCCTCTCAACAAACCCTCGCGCACCCAACCAGACCTGCACCAGATGATGTGAGATAATATGTAGTATACCCCCGGCCTATCCCTCAGGTGGAATTATTTCTTGTTTTCAACTACTTCAATGAACATATTAGTTCTTCCTTCAGAGCCTTTTCCCTCACTCGTTGCTAGTGACCTATTCTGGAGACGAAGCTGGAGATTGTGCCATGTCTTTGTGGTCAGTAGCAACATACCATCCAGAGCAGATCTTTAGTTTTATGTGGACACAATGATGCTTCCTGCGGCAGCATTTGCCTGTGTATCAACAAGAAAAGAGAGGAAAAAAATCACGAGGCTTGGCTCGAAGCAGGAGTCCATCGTTACGTGCTTACTTGCTGGCTTTGCTGATTCATTCCCGGCGGCGAGCGGCTGCTGCGCTGGCAGAGCAGCGCTACCTTCCACCTCCTGGCCCTGCAGCACACTGTGCAGGGTGGGCACTTCATAGCCGGCTGGGGGTCACAGCAACTGAGGACTGATACGCAGTGGCAGCAAAGTTAAGATATCACTACCGAAACGCTTTTCCCCCTGGCTACAAAGGGAGATAAATTCTTCAATAGCCACAACTAAATCCCAAAAGGATCCTGCATCAGGGCTTTAAAATATCAAAGTTGGGCTTACAAGCCAAGAATGGTTTTTTTTCAGTTTCCTTTCAAACTGATTGTGTCCTCAAACTTCAGAAGGGAGCCCTTCAGTCACACAACAAAACCAAGGCGAGGCAGGGGGCATTACTGCGGAGTCCCAGCTGCCCGGCTCTGCGCGGCAGATTGGCATCTCTCTGCTCTGTACCGAAACAGCTCTGCTCACCGGAAACAGGAAAGCCACACTTTAACAGTGGGGTGTCATCATAAAACTGCCACTTGTGCCCCATTTAGAAATGAGACCAGAGAAGAAAGGTTTAGCAAGAGAAGTTGGATGCGTTTCTGTCCAAACTCCTCTAGGTGAACCTTCTTTTGCCCCCCCAGTTTCAGGTGGGACTAGATGATCTCCAAAGGTCCCTTCCAACCCCTACCTTTCAGTGATTCTGTGAAGTGACCTGTTCAAAGCAATTCCACACAACACAGTTTCCCTTGTGGAAAGGTGACTCGTAGGGTATTCCCGGGTCCTGAGCAAAGAGGATGCCAGTTTCGTGGTAGAGTCAGGTCTGCACACGGGGGGATCTGATGCTGGAGACCAGTGCAAGAACGACCATGAACCTGGGATCCTTCCTGACTCATACCTTCTCTGCTGAAGAATTAGCTGTAGAAGAAAGCTGCTTTTTATATTTGGGTGAAGGATAAGGAAGTAGATAGAACAGAAAAGACTAGAATAGGTTATTTCAGTCAGAAGGGACCTACAACAATCATCTAGCCCAACCACCTGACCACTTCAGGCTGACCAAAAGTTAAAGTATGTTATTAAGGGCATTGTCCAAATGTCTCTTGAACACTGACAGGCTTAGGGCATTGACAACTTCTCTAGGAAACCCGTTCCAGTGTTTGACCACCCTCATGGTAAAGAAATGCCTCCTGACGTCCAGTCTCAACCTCCCCTGCT
>NW_010261081.1:0-1701 GCF_000690775.1 Eurypyga helias
GGGCTGCGGCGCCGGGGTCGCGGTCACTCCTCACGGTCCGGGCAGGGGGAGAAAGTTTCCTCACCGAACTGTGCCAGCCCCGGTCCCTTCTGGGCACCCCAGCCCCACAGCTCTTGAACCACAGTTGCTAGAGCTGTGGGGATGCATTCTATAACGCCTCAGGATTCACATCGGGAAGAGGAGAAAAATCGCCCTTCACTCCCCTGGGCGCGAGTTTACACTGGGTATCACATCCAGCGCCCCGTACGAAGCATCTTTCCAGTTTATCTATGGATTTTGTGGGAAGAGAGAGAAGGAAGCTTTCATTTTTTGCCTCCGCACGTCTGCCTCGAAATACCTTTTCCCGAATTCGCTGAACCCAGTTGTACATTTGCTGCCTCATTTCGCCTCCTTTGTATTGCAGATGCGGCCGGGCTCCCTGGCACCTCGGCTGAAAGCCCCGCCAGCGCTGCAGAGCCCGGAGGTCTGGGGGTGCCGTTTGCCCTCAGCCATTACAGCATTGTCAAGTGTAATTGACTTAAGCATGTCCTCGCTGTCTGCGCTCCAAGCCCACGGGGCCCTGTTTGTTGCCATTCAATACTTTAAATAAACATCGAGGCTTTGATTGAATTTGGACCTCTCGGCTGCATTTAAAACAGGCGCCTTCGGTTGGGACAGGGGGAGGCCGAGCGGGTAGAGCTAATCCCGGTCTGGAGGTGTTTAAAGGACAGGTCCACGATGCCACCAAAGACAGCAGCACGGTCGATTTATATCCTGGGTAACTTCAAACTTTCCCAGCCACAGCTCATGAGGTTCGGAACAGGGGCCCAAATCCTGCACCTGTGCTAAACTGGTGGCTGTTTTGCTCAGGGGAGCTTGTTTCTAACACCGGGGCAAATGCTTGCACTGACATGGGCTGGCTCCCTCCCTGATGCACTGGCAAAGGTGATTCTCACAGCTAGCTCCCTAAATCCAGTTATTTGTAATTCTTTGTACCTGCTTCCCAAGGAGTGCTGCGTTTGTTCAGGCTGGTTTTGCTGTCTCTACACTCTTTTAGCTAAGCTAGCACAGTAGCACAGGAACCTGATGCACTGAAAGTCCCAATAATCCTAACTAGTGTTGTGAGTCTGGCTACAACTGCCATGACGGTTGTGACATCCTGCTGGGATGGGAGAAGTGAATCTTAATCCCGCTGCAAACACTGCTGGGAGTGCTGCTCTCCCACCAGTGCTCTGGCTGGCACATGGGGACATCCACACGGCCCTTCATAGGAAAGAGCAAAAGTGTGTCATTGCTGTTGCTACGGGCACAGAGAACAGTCCAAGAATGTCATCAAAGAGACTGGATGGATGCAGAATGAGATCAGAGTTAAATCTGAGTAGCAGTCTGCCCCTTGGCATCCTCAGACATGCACATGTGTTGTAGCTGAAGGGACCTGGTCGGACCCCAGGAAGTGCCTGGACAGACTTTCAGAGCTGACTGAAGTGATGCAGCATGCAGATGCAAGGGCTCTCCCGACACCTCTGGATTTTTTGGGTGTAGCCAGCTTCAAACAGGGCTCTCACCCTCCTTAGGGCCGGGTGATGCCTCAGCTCCCCGTGTGCCTCCCCCGTCCGGAGACCACGTCTCCCGAGGAGAAGGGAGTAGGCATACCCGGGACATCGCACCCGGCAGCATCCCTCTGCCGCCTCCCCGGCCTGTCCCGGAGCCAGCGCCGGGGAC
>NW_010261082.1:0-870 GCF_000690775.1 Eurypyga helias
GGTGTCCCTCCTGGTTTTGCCCCCCGCCCCCTTCTAACCTAGTTTAAGGCCCGATCAATGAGCCCTACCAATTCATGGGCAAGAATCCTTTTTCCTCTCTGAGACAGCTGGAGACCATCTGCTGCCAGCCGGTCTGGTGTCATACAAACCTCCCTGTACTGAAGGAACCCAAAGCTTCACCGTTCCTACCAGCCTCTGAGCAATATGTTGATCAGGTGTGCTTTCCTGTTTATCTCAGCAGCCTTCCCTGCTACTAAGGGGATGGAGGAGAACACCACTTGTGCTCCCGATCCTGCCACCATTCGCCCCATTGCCCTGAAGTCTCTTTTGATGGCTTTTGGATTCCTCTCCTCAAGCTCATCACTGCCCACCTGCATTACCAACAGAGGGTAATAGTCAGAGGGATTTACCAGACCCAGAAGTCTCATGGTGATGTCTCTAACTTGGGCCCCAAGGGAGGCAGCAGACTTCTCTGAGTGAGGGGTCTGGGTGAGTCATGCTGTAAAATCGTTGAAATCTACCATTTCAACTAAACATGGAAAGAATCATGTTAAGGATTATGCTGTACTTAATCATTGGATATGAGATGTTTTCATGTATGTTGTTAATATTGTGAGCCAGAGGCTACCACAAAATGTTTTATAAACTTTATATTTGTAGCCTTATTGCAAACAAATTGTTTTTATTAGCGCAACCCTATTCCCTATCCACAATGATGCTATACACTATACTATTATGGGCCAAATCCTAGTGTCTTTGCTGAAGATATATTCAGGTAAACAGTGCTCATAAACAACAGGTAGACTTCATTATTGTTAGTTTTGAAGCAAGGCTCAGAGAGCCACTTCACTGCTAATCCTGTGCCATTAA
>NW_010261082.1:887-4064 GCF_000690775.1 Eurypyga helias
GGTTTCCCAAGTAATGATTAACATTTACTGTGGTCACCAGACTCAATTAAATTTGATTTTAAGAAAAGCAAAAAGAAAAAATCAACGCACTCCAAAACTAAACCAAACAAACAAAAACCACAAAACAGCAACAAAAAATCCTCCAAACCTCTAAAGCCAAGTTCATCTGAAAAAAATAGTAAAGATTGCGTAAGAAAAAGTAGAAGAACTTAAGTATATATAAACCGAATAACCTTAAGTACATCCTTGTCCAAAATATACAGAACTTAATGTGATTCTTTGGAAAATAATGCAACTTACCTTACACTAGTCCCATTATAGATATTTGCACTAGGAAATAATGAGAGCATTTCTGGAGACTGAAATGGAATTGCAGGAAATGGTAAAGGAAGAACTTAAATCAGTGAGAGGTACTGAAGGAGATGCTAGAGGAGGGGGGAAAAAAGAAAGAAAAAATCGAAATCAGAGAAGAACAAGGGCATTGCCTTTATGTTTTTTACTTTATAACGCAGTATGAATACCCATTTATTCATAAAGAAAGCTCACAATTGAGGCCATAAAGCAAACCATTCCATGTATGGCAGAAGGAGAGAAAAAAGCAATCCCTGTAAGCCTAATCTGGGAAAAATATTCTCTTGACACCACACCTGGGAACTGTTTTTTCCATTCGTGTGTGTGTGTGGAAATGCTGCCACCAGACACACAAGTTCCAGATCTGACCAATGTATAGGGCTTCAGTAAACAATTTTTAAAAGCAAACAAACAAAAAACCTCATACAGACAAAAACCCAAATTATCCAAAGGTGAGAACTTTTTAAAAACTATTATTATTTTTTATTTTCATACCCAGGCTGCCACAGTTCTGAATCTCAAGACAAGTGAAAGAGTGAACCAATCTCCTTTCAAACCTTCTTCAATACACCAAATCCTTTTATGGAAATGCAAAAGATATATTTGACATATAAGGGAATCTATTGAGCAAAGCCTGTCCTCATTAACAGCCCAGAACAAAGTATCCTTCAGGAGACTATATTTGGTGGAAGGTAAAGCTCTTGTGGACTTGACAGCAGCAAAGCTGAGACATTAGGCAGAAGCAAAAAAAAATACGTTTTCTCAATGAAAAAAGAGTCTGGGGAAAGGAGAAATGCGTCTCTCTAGAAAGAAACAGAGCAAGACTGTGAGACACAGAGGCACACACTGATCGAGAGGAATGGTATTGGGTGTCTCCTTACAGAAGATCTAGTTCAGACAGGAAGCCCAGTCCAAAGGGAGGAAGGGAGCATAAAGTGCACAAGCTACATCTCTCCTGAGGTTCCAAGGGAGCTCAGCCAGAACAAATGAATGTCAAGTTGGCACAAAACATTTAATTTCAATTTTCCCAATGGAAAAAAACCAAGTAATTTTAGCAAAATCAATATTTTCAGCTGAAAAATTGGTGTAGAACAGTAGAGAAGAGGATACAGAAGCCAGTGGGAAAGGGTTATTTGTTTCCCTGGAATTTGTTTATTTACCCTGGCAGGTGTGTTCTTTCTCTAATTTAATCAGAGAGCTATATAAAACTCAACTGTTGGAGAAAATGCAGACCACTGCTTAGTAGGGAAACTGAGGTTTCCAAGTTACTCCTTGAAAAAAGCAGGAGAAAAGTGATGTTGCTTGAACACCTGCCAGAAGGGATAGATTAGATTTACCCCTAGTCTCAGCCCATGTTAGTACCACTGCTTCTCCCAAACTCCTCTGCCTGAACACAAGATCTCTCTGAAGTGAGTAGCTCAGATGAAACTCAGATGTGCCTCTGGGGATGCTTCATGCCCTACAGGGAGTATGAGCAACTTGACACTGTCTGTCTTTCTGTGTCTTATATAATTGTCCACACAGATTGTAGGAGCATGCCTTTGACCACTGCACGTACCACTAAGAGCTCCTTCTGTACATATAACATACATCCTTAGTGCCATGCTGTAAAACTACCACACTCAACACTACAGCCCAGACTTCACATTATTTTGAATGCTTGGAACTAAAAAAAAAAAACAAACCACTACCTTGTCCCCTAAATTGATAATTATGTCCTCAAATCCTATAAGCAGTATAGACAAGAACCCTATACGCAGTGAGGGAATGGAGGAAAAGGGGAAAGTGGAGGGAATGGGGAAGGAGGAAGGACCACAGAAGGGAGATTTAGATACCTAGTCAAACTTTCTGTGGTCTGCAAAATCTTATGAAAATTCAAATCTTACAGGAATTTATAACATTAATTACATTAGCCTTGGATACTAAAATTACCCTGTAGGCTACAAATTTTTCAGGGGTCCACATGCAAAAAAAGGATACCAGCTGACTGCAGACTTTAAGATGTATACAGGAAATTGTCATGATGTATTGGTTTCTGTCTTTACTGATGGAAGAGGGGAGGGGAGGAGAGAGGAGAGGAGAGGAGAGGAGAGGAGAGGAGAGGAAAGGAAAGGAAAGGAAAGGAAAGGAAAGGAAAGGAAAGGAAAGGAAAGGAAAGCCAACTGCCTGACTAATTCATGGTTCACCAAATGTTAAAGCATTTTAAGATCATTTCCCACATGCCTCTTAAACACTGACAGGTGTGAGGCATCGACTACCACTCTAGGAAGCCTATTCCAGTGTTTGAGCACCCTCTCGGTAAAGAAATGGTTCCTAATGTCCAACCTAAACCTCCCATGGCACAGTTTGGAGTCATTCACACACATCCTAACACCAGATACCAGGGAGAAGAGATCAGCACCTCCCTTTCCACTTCCCCACCTCATGAAGCTGTAGAGAGCAATTAGGTCACCCCTCAGCGCACTCAGCCTCTTTTACTCACAACTAGAAAAACCCAAACTCTTAAACTGGACATGCCATTTCACCATTTTTTTTTTTTTTTCCCCTCTTCTGGATGCATTCAAGGGCTTTCACACCCTGCTTACATTGTGGGGCTTAGAACTGCCCACAGTACTCAGATGCTGAATACAGCGGGATACTCAACTCTTTTGAACGTCCCCTTATGTTGTGTCCGATGCACCCCAGGGTGCAGTTTGCCCTCTTGGCTCTGGGGCACACTGCTGACTCGTAATGAGCTTTCTGTCAACCAACATCCCTGATCCCTTTCTGCAGGGCTGCTTTCCAGCCACTACTCTCCCAAATAGTACAGTCTTAAGCTTGAGGACT
>NW_010261082.1:4077-23700 GCF_000690775.1 Eurypyga helias
CACACATCTCATCACTGGGTACCGGGGAGAAGAGATCAGCACCTCCCCCTCCACTTCACCTCCTCAGGAAGCTGTAGACAGCAATGAGGTCAGCACTCAGCCTCTTTTACTCACAACTAGAAAAACCCAAACTCTTAAACTGGACATGCCATTTCACCATTTTTTTTTTTTTCCCTCATCTGGATGCATTCAAGGGCTTTCACACCCTGCTTACATTGTGGGGCTTAGAACTGCCCACAGTACTCAGATGCTGAATACAGCGGGATACTCAACTCTTTTGAACGTCCCCTTATGTTGTGTCCGATGCACCCCAGGGTGCAGTTTGCCCTCTTGGCTCTGGGGCACACTGCTGACTCGTAATGAGCTTTCTGTCAACCAACATCCCTGATCCCTTTCTGCAGGGCTGCTTTCCAGCCACTACTCTCCCAAATAGTACAGTCTTAAGCTTGAGGAATAGGAACTACAGCTGGGTATACAGTGCAGATACAGACCCAGCCTCAGCTGCATTTAGAAATAACTGATAATCTGGAGAAATATGTTCGGTATACCAGGGAGAGGGATTTTTCTTGATTGCAAGCTACAGTACTAGCTGCAGGACAAAAACAAACAAAGAAAAACAAACAATCAAGATTTAGATCTGGTCATATCCTGCACTGACACTTTTCTATTAATCTTGCTTCATTCCACTAGTTTTATTAATCTTGCTACATACCACTAGTTTGTCTAGTGGAAAAACTGATCTATGGCAACTTTATATGAGCTGTTACTTAGCACAGCTACTGAAATCCCAATGTGCTTTGTGCTCTTCATGCTTCAAAATGGGACAGTAGAGTTTTACCAGAAGGATTTGGTCACCTTATGGACTTATCAGGACTGGTTGTCAACTGAGTTGTATTAACTGACTGCATACATCCTTAAAGTCTGCTCCAGTTATGAAATAAAACACACCAAGGAGCTTTTAAGTTAATGTTTTTATCTCTCCTGACAGACTGAGATCAGATCTCTTGTGAAAGATGTCTTTGATCTGGCTTCAGAGAGCCAGGATTATTTTAAGGCAACATTTCCCTTTAAATTACAACATATAGTACTACTTTTTGTGTGCATTTCTGTAACACTTAGGGTGGTTTTGAACTGCATAAACATCAGTACATAGGTGTATTTGAGATGACCTAAGCTGTCCTATCTGTCCTTCAGCTGCCCTTCCAGTAAGGTATAGTTTTCTATTTTATATTACAGCCTTGTGTGGGTATCTAATATGGTCTATGGCATTTCAAACACTAATAGATTCCTGTCTTTAGATATCTGCCTTTAGCCTGTAAAAGCTGAAACTAGCAAAAACATGAAAAAGGCTTTGACAAAAGTTAGTGTTTTCTTCCTTTATTTAGGATTATTCTCTCCCTTGCTGTACCAATGAAGTGGGGGAATGCCTAATACCTCAAGAATGGAGATGCTACCAAGGCATATGAAAACATATTTAGTGTGATGTGTGTAAATTGTGTCTGTAAGAATTTAAAAGTAACCTAATGCTGTTTTGTCACTGGGGGTCTTAGGGGCTGGGACTTTTGTTCACACAGTGTAAAAACCAAGTTATCAATTTTAGAAAAAGTAACATGTATTTTACCAGTGTGAAAACACAGTGAAAAATAATCTTAGTGTTCCTCTAACAGTATCTGTAAAACTGCTGGCCTAATTCTGCAGTGTGTTGCTCTACGTCTAGTGATGTATGTATGTGCAAAGTCTCTACGTCTAGTGATGTATGTATGTGCAAAGTAGCATAAATATCAACCAGCTCAGAATGACAGTATTTTACACCCATGCAGCAATGACTCTGCACCAATGTAAATGACAATCAAGGCAAAAAAAACAGCAGAGGATCTAGCTCTATAAATAATCATAGAGGCTTAAAATTCAATCTGTCCTTGAAGAAAATAACTGCAGTGCAGAGCAAGGCTGTTCAATAATACAGAACAACTTTAAATGAGTATTTTTCCCTTCCTCAAAAGCAGGTGTTCTGAAGACTCACTATTGTAAAGTAAACTTTAACCTTAACATGCTATGGGAATTTTCTGTAACCATGTTTTTTAAAAAAAAATATATGAGCTAAATAAAAGAAATATGAAGTTTATTTAAGCTTGGATTTGTGCAGTAATTCTTATATCCTGGTTTATAAAATATCTAAGAAAATAAATTCTGAATTAAAAGGTAAAATTTTATTTCTACTTACTTTTGGAAATGTGTATCAGATACATATGTACATTATAGGCATGTGTGTGCATATTTCCTTCTTTATTTGTAAATATTTCACATTTATATTGACTATTATCAGCATTAAATTCCATTTTACTTTAAAAACAAAATAAACCCCAAACAATCAAAACCAAATACAATTTTGCTCACTTTAAAATCTATGGGAGTAGAATAGTTTCACCATTTCTAGTTTTCCAAAATAGGTTTGAAAGGAGGTTTGCAAACAAAGCAGTCTGTTTCACTTTAGTAAAGCAGCATTTTTCAAATGAGAACAGTTAAGTGAAAAATTCTTAGCCAGTTTTATTAATTAGATTACCACCTTTTGCCCAGAATCTACTATCCAATCTGGAAAAGAAAATGTAACATTTAAACAGGGGGGAGAGAAAATCTCTCTCCTTAGCTTAAGATACCTTTCAGTTTCGTTGATCCTTGGTTGTCAGCAGGAGAATGAAAAGGAAGTGATTTCTAGAGATGTAATGAGGGAGAACATGTAGAAGGGAATGGATACATATACCAGGTCACATCAATAACGAGATCCATCTGCTGGATTTATCTGCACTTCTAAAGTTGCTCCAACTAGGTCACTTGCCCTGGCCAACAGGAACATGGCACAACATGAAACAGATAGGGAAAGCAGAACAAAAACCCCTAAATTCATTTGAGTGTTAGATACAGCAGACAGAACATTGTAGTTCACAAGGTAAGTGCCAAAACCTTGTCTCCAAGCACCAAGTAAGATGCCATGTAATCAAAAGAAAGAGTACACCACTGAAAAGAGCTGGTGGATGTGTGATACAAATTTTTAAAAGGACACATTTTGTTCAAACCAAACATCTTTCATCTTTGTAAATGTATTTGATCCTAGGTACCCATTCAACGTGTTTTACTTTATTTCATTGGCTAATATAGTTGATTTAACGTTTGGATTCACTTTGAAAAAAGATCATCTAGTTCACAAAACCTTATTGTGTTTTCGGTATTTGCTGTTGTTTTGTGTTAGAATAAAATAAAAATCTCCCTCCCTTTCTATCCATGGTAGATCAAATATATAAGGCCATGACCTCTTAGTACCCACTTTTATTCACTGACTGGAGACTGTAACACAGCTCAGATATAACACTTCATAACTTAGTCACCCAATATTAGGTGAGATGAATATAACAATTCCTGTCTTTCCTTCTGGAGCTAATCAACTTTTGTAACTAAACAATTATTACACAAGAAGAGACTCATAGGTATCTAAGAAATTTGTGACAGAATATTTTGTGTTCATATTGCTGCTTTGAATTATATCTGATATTCAGTGTGAAGAATGAGTTATTAACTGTACTGAAATTGGGAACTTCTTACATCTAAGCTATTCTAACATGGACTCAAGAAAACTTTTCTGAACTACATAATTATGTTTTGTTCTTATCCTTGAGAATAATTTGCAATCCAGTGTTTAGAAAAAGTTCTTCAATTTCTTTAATCTATTTCACCCTACACAAACACAATTGCATAAAGATACAGTTCATTTTACAGACATTTCTTCTCAAATCTCAATTCAGAAATTTCTTTTGTATTCTGTGATATTTTTGGAGAAAATATCAAATACTCCTTTGAAGATTTTGGCACAGCAAAATCAATATTTATGTGTAACATTAAAAATGAGAAGAATAATAATGACAAAATCTGTACACTAAAAGATATTGTCTATTTTGAGTAGATCTTTTTCCAGGAAGAGATGAAGATATTTAACAGAAAGAACATCTTGAATTACAGAAAGGATTTAGAAATTATGACAGGCTAATTTAAAGCAGAAGGAAACAAGTGAAGGGTTAGTTATACTTTTAAAATGCATGCTGAATATACTAACAACCTCTATTTCTTTGAAAACATTCAGATGTACAGATTTAGTATCAATCATCCACAGAAGAGGAATACAATGCTTTTTACTGTGGTAGAATAAATTTGAATAGATATAACAGAGACATGCACACAAACTGCAGCGTGTGTTAGAGCATGCATTAAGATAAGCCCTGAGGAGAAGACCTTGGGGGCAATGGTGGAGATAAAGCTGGACATGAGCCGGCAGTGTGCGCTGGCAGCCCAGAAAGCCAACCGTATCCTGGGCTGTATCTAGAGAAGTGTGGCCAGCAGGTCGAGGGAGGGGATTCTGCCCCTCTACTCTGCTCTGGTGAGACCCCACCTGGAGTGCTGCATCCAGCTCTGAACCCCTCAACATCAGAAGGATATCGACTGGTTGAAGTGAGTCCAGAGGAGGCCATGAAGATGATCAGGAAACTGGAGCACCTCTCCTATGATGAAAGGCTGGGAGAGTTGGGCTTGTTCAGCATGGAGAAGGTTCCAAGGACACCTTATAGGAACCTTCCAGGACATGAAGGGGCCTACAAGAAAGCAAGAGAAGGACTTTTTAGAAGGGCCTGTAGTGACAGGACAAGGGATAATGGCTTTAAACTGAAAGAAGGTAGATTTAGATTAGATATAAGGAACAAATTCTTCACAGTGAGGGTAGTGAGGCACTGGAACATGTTGCCCAGAGAAGCTGTGGATGCCCCATCCCTGGAAGTGTTCAAGGGCAGGCTGGATGAGGCTTGGAGCAACCTGGTCTAGTGGAAGGGGTCCCTGCCCATGGCAGGGGGGTTGGAACTAGATGATCTTTAAGGTCCCTTCCAACCCAAACCATTCTATGATTCCTGTTTATACATTGGGCTTCAGTGTCAATGGAAGTTACAGAGTAAGAAAGTGTTGCAGTCATATGATGTGTGTTTAGTTTACAGGAAGTTTTGATCATATCCCAGTTTCCCTTAGAGTTTAACCCTTAATGAGTCAAGTGGTAAAAGAGATGTAGTACTGAGCAGAAAGAACAGATACTGTAAAATTTCCTTTACTTCAGTTTTCTAAAGCAGTAAGGTAGACATTTTATTATCGGTCTTTTATATCTGCCAGTTAAGTCCTAATTAGTTTTGAAAGAATTTACAACGAAGACCTGTTTTTATTCAGCTGAAATAGCACATTGTATGTATGCAGCTAACTAACAATAAGTGACACACCACCTAATTTTAGGTGTAAAGTAAGACAGGTGTAGTTAGTCACATTGTGGGAGGTCTTTTCAGCAATTACAAAGGAAGACTAGATCTTAGGTCTGACAGCTAACTTGGAGAAGGCTAATGTTAGGTAAGAAGTCTCTCATCCTAAATAAGGAGGAGAGGAAAATATATAGGGCTCCATCCCCAATTCATCATGAAGCCATCCTCTATTGGTAGCTCTAGAACACTAATGCAGTGAGAGTGTAGTGCTGTGGACTCAGAATCAGTGTATTAATTTATTAAGGCAATTGACATTTTGAGACGAGCTCAAAATGTCATGACAAGCTCTTGATGACAGACAATGTGACATAGGGCAGTGACCACAGACTGTGGTTTAGGAGGTTCAAATCAGACACTAGGAAAAACAATTTCTCTAGGAAAATAGCACAGCACTGTACTGGGCTGTTCAGAAAGGTTGTGGAACCTCCTGACTTCAAAGGTTTCAAGACTTGGTTAGACAAAGCCACAGCTCACTTCATTTCCTCTTTCTTTGTGTGGAAAACAGGAACAGATTATTATAGAGGTCTCTTCCAGCTAAGATTTCTAGAGCTTTATGATCATTATTGACTTTGGCACATGCATTGAGTGTGGCTGAAGTGGAGCTATCTTTCCTCATAAGAACCCATACAGTGCTGTGCTTTGTATTTGTAGTAGAAAGGTGTTGATAACTCGCCAATGTGTTGGCTATTGCTTAGCAGTGCCTGCACAGCATCAAGATTTTCTCTCTCCATCTGCCACATCAAAGGCTAGTAGACTGAGGGTGGGTGAGTGTTTGGGAGAGGACATAGCCGAGACAGTTGATTCAATCTGACAAAAGTGTTATTCCATACCATATGACACCATGCTTAGTAATAAAACTTAAGAGAAAGGATGGGTATGGGTCATTTATTATTAAGGCATTGTCTTCCAAAGCAACCCTTCCATGTACTGAGGCCCTGCTTCCCAGGAAATGGCCGGGCATTGCCTGCTGACAGGTTGCAGAGGAGAAATCTAGGTAATTTTTGCTCTGTTTCCACATGTGACCTTTGGTTTATTTCATTAAACTGCCCTTATCTCAACCCAAAAGTTCTTTTTTTTTTTTTCCCCCCCTCCCTGTCCTGCGGAAGAGGGTAAGTGAGAGAGTGGCTTAGTGGGCATCTGGCAGCTAGCCAAGGTCAACCCACCACCGCCAAATTTCCTATAGATATGCCTTAAAAATGATAACATGTAAATACCTACCATTTTCTGTTTCACATGGGTTACTTTTATATTTGATGCAAATAACCAAATGCAAATCACAAGGTACAAGAAACAAAGAAAGAGATGCCTTGGGTGTGCTTTTAGGAAGGTTTTCTGGACATTTTGCATGATGAGAAAAGAGACTTGTGTGAAGAGAGGTAGAGACTTCAGTACCTGCTACAGCAACATTTATTAGTACTGCCAGTGGAAATGAAAGCATTGCCTTCCCCAGTGTAGGCTCTGAGCACCTTCTCAACAGGTCATCTCTGCATACTGGAAGAAGAGAGAGGTGGCTCTCAGTTTAATCTATGTTGCAACCCTATGCTGGGGTTTACTTTAGTCCTGCACAAAAGGCTGCTCCTGTTTCTGCAGAATACTGCACTTTGCACTCCCTTGCTTCTCTATTCTTCTTCATATTCCTCATTTACCTTCAGTCCCTGACAATGCTGATAGGGGAAATTTTCCCTTCCAGCCTAGCAGGAGACTTACTGCACCTCCCATTCCTCCTTTCCCTCTGCTAATGACCAGGAAGTGAGACGAACAAGATAGACAGTCTCTGAAGCATGGAAGGTGCCATCTGTGCTTTGTAGATTGAAAATCTTATTAGTTTTGCTTCCAGCCAAGTTGTGCCTACGGAGGCAGAGCAACTGGGGTAAGGAAAAGTGCAGCTAAGGGGAGGACCTGGAGGGAATAAGAGCAACAACTAGGTAAAAATGCAAATAAAGAAGAAATACAAGGAGATAAAAGTAGGTGGTAGAGAGGGAGATTACATTATCCCATTTCATCCTTCCACATTGCTTCCAGTTTTTCACAACTTATATCCTAAGGTAATTTCTAGTCTAGATATGCAAAGAGAATTAGGCTTTGAAGTCTCACCACTGCCTTGATAGTATCTAGCTGACCAAACAATCCACAGAACATACTGCTGAATTGTCTGGGTGGTTTAGCCACAAGAGGCACCTCGAGTTTTGCTCTTCTGTTTTCCACTGTGAAAGAGATGAGCATCTCCCTATGTACATGCTCCCCAGGGCTGTTAACTTGCATTATATTTTGCTTTTCTGTCTAGGGCCTCCACTCTTGGAGTATGTCTGATTGATGTCCAAGCAGAACAAAGCTGTTGTAGACACATTTTGCACTGGAGCCTCACACTAAAACAGCTTGGTTAGGGAAGTAAAAAATGTTCTTCAGCCTCTTAGGGCTAAACTTGGGTTCCCCAGGAGATTGCAGTGAATATCAGCGCTTTTTTAGTGTCTCCTTGCCTTTCTCCTTCATCAGTATGTCTTGGGTTTAGCTTACAGTTCTCACACAAGCACCTGCCTTTCTACATGAAATATATTCACATTTGCCTAAAGGTTTTGCAATGCCAGTGACCAAATCCCTTCAGCAGTCCAGTCCTACTGCTTTTACCAGGTGTAAGCAAGAATGTACAGATTCCTGCTTAGGTGACCTCTCTCTACATGAGGCACAGTGGCAGCAGCACATCACTCTCCCAGCAACCCTTTTCCCTATCTGCCTTGCAGGCGTCTCTGAAGCACATCAGGGATAGGGCAGGAATGGTCAGGACACAGTGCACCCCGGCTGTGCTTACTCTGACAGATTCTCCAGCAGCCCACTGCCAGCTGGTGCAAGCTATATCAGCCCCACAGCCATCATAATTTTTGCAGAGGCTGGAAGCAGAATGAAGAATCAGGAAAGCCATAATCCAAATGCACTAGCTAAAAAAAATACTCAGTATTAGAGATGGAACCAGGCTGTTCTGCGCTAAAACTGAATTTCCCCCCAAAGTCCTATCTTTCTCTGTGTATTTCTTATGGGCTCATAACTGTCATCACAATTACGCTTCCACTGCTTTGCAATGCATATGCTAATACTTCCTTTGCAAGCATACCTGATAATTCTGGTAGAGCCTCACAGCCTCAAAGCTGGCTTTATATATTCATTCTCATTTATATTTTCCCTTAATCCTTACATTTCTTTTCTGTGTTCTTCCTGAAAGTCAAACAAAACCACAGAATTTTTAAAGCTTACATCCCTCTTTTTCCTTTCTTGTGTTTTAAACTGAACGGATGAAACAAACATTCTCACAAACAGAGAAATGCCTATCTCCTTTCTTGAAAGCATCAAATGCACTTTCAGACCTCTTTATCCAGTGCTTGCACATCATACCCCCCAAGCTTAACTTACAACTTGCTAGACAACATCACCACAAGTTAGTAGTGACAAATTGCAAGAACTGTTGAATTCAACATTATGCATATCAGCACAATATTTCTAACATCCAGGGCCTCAATAATTTTGTTAAATTCACAGATTGAATACAGCACAACCGACATGGGGTAGCCTCTGGAGCATGAAAATAGCATGCTCTGCTTCATTCCAGATCAAAGAGGCTTATAAACCAAATATTGTAAAATTTCCCAGTGTCATTAAGAAAGATAAAACAGGAGGCTGCTGAAGCATGGAGCAGCCTTCTCTAGGACCCATGCATGTTGCATTCAATTTTGTTGAATGGACTGTTGAACATTTGATCAGTTCTTCAAGGTTGATCTCACGATTGTAATATCTTCATTAACAACAAAAGAAAATCAAATCTGACAGCCTGTCTACTACTTCAGCTCTGCCTAGCACTTCATCTCACTCCTGGTTGTCTGTGAACCCAGTTTAAATAAGGTGGGCTGAGCCCAACCTCATGCCCGTTTCATTTGTAACCTCGTTAGCAGAGCAGCTGCAAGACTTGACAGTCAGTCAGGACCACCAAAAGTCAGGGGTCACCAGTGTACTGCAGGATCCTGAATACGCAATGCATCTTCTAAGGAATATGAGTTAGGGAGCTTTTTGGGGAGCTTAGTATTTCCTGAGGGACCTAAGTGTCGTGTGGGAGCATCCTGCTGATGGAACCCTCTGGGGAGAGGTTACATGCCCTAGATGAGAAGAGTTCTGAAGGATAAGGTAGGTACCTATGATTCATTGGCAGTTGTGTGAGAGATTTAGATGCTTCCATGCACTAGGAGGTGATTGTAAACGGGCTTCTTGAAACCTTGTCTGAAATACTTAGGGACAAATGCAAATAGATGCTTCTTTATTCTGTCCTCACTGCATGCTTGACCTTTACAAAGTAGATGTGCTTCGGAAGTCATACTGTAAGCTTGTGCAATCGTATTGCAAGGTAGGGCACCATGCTGCCCAAACACGATACAGGACACAGTACATACCAAAAAGCTGGACATTTCCAGCCAGTTCAGTGTGCTGGGCAAAATATGTGTATCTGACTGCAGTTATATCTATACAGACATACCTTTAAGTGCCTAGATCTGACCAAATTACAATTTAGAAATTATTTAAGAGAGCCTGAATCAAGCCTAGAGTAATAATCATCTCTGCTGTGATTAATGAGAACCCAGTGTTTTAGAACCTGGCAGTATTCAATCACTAATCAAAACTGCATCAGGCATTCATTCCTATGAATACAAATACATGGAGGCCTGGCTTCACAGCTGGTACAAATTGGCTTAGCACCATTGACTTCATGTAAATGGGCTTTAATTAGGCCAGCTGAGGAACTGGCTCAGAAATCTTCAGCCCACCCAAAACATAGACCTTGTTTCACCAGGAGAGGAAGCAAAAGACATCTAGGTTTAAAAAAAAAAAAAAAAGTTTAAATAAAAAGTGGGTACATTGCCATTGTTTTAAACAACTTGGGCTGTGTTAATGAGCAGTGCACTATGAAGCCTACCACAGGAATACACAACCCAATACACGAGTCACCAAAGGGTATTCCTATTATTCTCTGCATGTTTCTTTGTGCAAGCACCAGCTGCAAAAAAATGCAATATAAAAAGATGCTTTTGTGCACATGTTGTTCCAAGCTGTGCTCTTATTTGATGATTGTGGTTTTAGTGGTAAATCTCAGAAACAAAGTCTGCCTCACCACTAACACGGCTCACTCACAGGCAAAATGTATGCCTAAGGCAGAGGGACCAGCCAGATGTAAAACAAAGCATCCCTTTTCCCAGGGAGCTCTGGGGGGTCCGTGTTTCTCCTCCCCATCGGGCAATGCTTCCTTTCATTTCTCCATCCACCAAGACAATACAGTCATTACACCAAGATGCAGCAGGTGCTGTATGGAAGGGAGATAAATTGTGACTTTTTCTCTGAGGGATAAGAGAGAGTGCACTCTGGGATAAAACCCCTCCTTTATGTAGAGCAGGGGGCTGCAGCTGTACTGAAGCGGTTGGCTGCAAGTGGTGTGGGAGGTGGAAGACATTTTCTTCCACTATTTTCACCAAGATCCACAAACAGCTCAGAGCACATCATCCTTACTGTGTTGTTATGACTAGTGATTAAAGCAACAGCAGCAGCCATTTCTTCCTCTTAACTATTTTTTAAATAGTAAATACTGCTAAGTTTAACCAAAAGGCAGCAAAAGCCTGTAATTCCTTTTGCCACCTGCCATCTGTCCCTTTTCCCATCAATCATCTCCCCTTCTCCTCACCCCGCTGCCACGGGTAGAGCTGTTTTGCAGGTAGCTTGGAAGCTTTGAAGATTTCCCTCAGAAAGCTGATTATATAACCATTAGTACATCTTCAGCTTTAGAGCAGGTGGATCATCTCAGTGCAGTTTACTAATTTTCAGAAGGTTTCACACTGTTCATTTTTTCCAATGAGTATTTTTCTAAGATTATAAAGAAGAAAGAATAATCCAGAGAGCAAGTAAAACTGTCAATAAAAGCGTTTTTGACGCAAGTGGCATACTGTGACAAGATGTCATATTCAGATCTAGATTGCGCCCATGCATCTGCTATAAATATCAATTTTGCTAATGTTGTGAATAGTAAGTAATTGAAAGGGTGTTTTTTCACCTATTGTGTTTGGAAGAATAGCAATGTGAATAAAATTTCAGAAAAGATTTTATCCATATTTCTAGAAGGAAAGAATAATAGCTATGTGAGTATCTCCCCTTGATAAAAGTCTGGGAAGTAATGGAGGATTTTTTTTTTTATCAGTGTGTTGGGGGGGATTATTTGTTTTGATTTTTATGGAAATATCCTTTTTGTTGTACTCTCCCATGGCACGATGATGCCTGGGCTTTTTTTGAGATGGGGAGTGTGGTTCTGAATGTAATATTCTCCACAAACTATAGAGAGAATTTTAATAAAAATAATAACTGTCATTACTTGGATCTTTTATACTGTGTTTGAAAGCTTCTGCTAGCACTCATGTTTGCTATCTCCTGAAAGGATTATAATGTATTGAAAAGATATGATCTACCTGGAGATATAATTTAAATACTTTTATCAAAATCATTCTGGGTTATTAAAATAGTGTTTATGGACGAAATCCTACCATACAATAACTGGCTGTACCATCTAAACTGACACACAAAAATATCCAAAACAATAAGGAGAATTAAAGCTGTGATTGTTCTCCCACTATATTGCTTCTTAAAACCCAATGGCATATGAGATCACATGTCCTAATCAAGAAAGTAGTCCCCTAAAATGCCCAAGCCAGGTTCTTAAAAGTATTGAGGTACCTATATCCCACAGGTGCCATGTGGAGCCAGGTGCCTAACTTCCACTTGAACCTGTGGGTCTGTCAGAATCAAGCCTCAGATCTATATTACCTTTTACATTAACTGCCAGTTAACTTTTCTAGCTAATCCAAAGTGCATCTCATGATGTAGAAAGTGTTGGGTGCTATTCGCACCACCAGTGAACTCTGGGACAGAGAAAAAGAAAGTGGTTACCAGGTGGCTTCCAAATAGAAAGGTTGTAAAATCAATTGTTGTAGCTGCCATGTAGCAATAACAAACCACCTAGCAAAATCTGGAGCCTCCAACTTTGTTCCAAGATTGTAATAAATTCCTTTTTTAAAAGAAATTATTCTAATTTTAATGTCTTATTTTCTATCAGATGAGTAAAAATCATTGTAGTGACTATCATCAGTCTTTCACATACTGTAGTGATCATACCTTTCTACATTTGTTGAGTGGCCTACTGATGACATCAAACAATGTACTGTAGGTGATTATAAAGTAGGCTTTTTATTCTGTTCAGTGAGAAGATAAAAATAATGTAGATAAAAGGAACATATCTTCTATAAGACAGAATTCAAGTAATTTGAGGTGGAAATCCATAAAAACATTGCAAGTGTTGTTGAAACAATGAGTCACTTCAGCAGCATAAAAATAATCTATTTATCTACATTTTTACCAAAAGCTTTGAAGTTCTGTATCTCGAAAATTATATATATACATATTAAAGTGCTTTGAAAAATGTTCAGTTTTACTTTGAGGCATGAGCCTTCTCTTGCATGTATTTTTCCTTTTTCCCCACATCTCTATTTAGTGTTATCTTTTATAGCAAATTGTTTCTACCCCTTAGCATATATATATATTTATAAATACATAAGTATTTCTATGTTTAAACAAAATATAATCAGCAGTTTAGATCAAGTAGCTGTCAATTATCCTTACTTAAGATACATGTTCTGATCTTGCAGATGTTAAATCAGAAAGCCCAATGCCTAACCAGAATTTAACCCAAAGATATTAGTGATTTCTTCTGGCAATATAATTATAAATGTTTTTCTTCTTTCTCATTTCTAGTAGTCTCTCTCACTCAAATCACGTATAACTATATCTGAGTTTTCAGCTTTGTTTTTCAGTCACATATCTTCATGAGAACCATTATCCTCATTTTAGAAATGGGGACACTGAAGCACTTAAAACCAGTTTTCAGTTCACTAGTTAACTACTGGGAAAGACATGAGCAGGATGCAAGTCAGCTTTGTCCAGGTCAGTACTTTCAGTAATTGTCAACAAACACTCAAAAACAACACCAAAATTTGATTTAGATAGGATGCTAACTTTATACTCCAAATCCAATTTATAGTGAACTACCAAGTAACTTCAAACCCATTAAAACATAGGATTTAGAAAAATTGTTTATTTGTGTGCATACTTCCCTGATTTCTTCACTATACAGTGCTATTCTAAATCTGTTATTTTTTAAAGCAGACAAAGAGGAGGAATTTTTTTTTTTTTTGCAATACTTGGCCTGTATCATGCATTCATAGTACTATCAGTACAGTACCTTGATTACTGGATAAATGCTGGCTGCTGTCTCCTCTGAGGTCTTTTCACTTTCAGCAGTATAATTTTATGTTAAGGTTTAGTGACACCAAAATTGAATTGCATAAATCTGTTCATTATGCCATTTAAACTTTGAATTTCTGTTGTAGGCTGTAGAGGGAAGAGCTTTTATAAATGTTGCAATGCACACGCCAAAAAAAAACCCAGGAAAACAGACACACCCATACTCACCAAAGACCAGATGTTTCTGCTAACCGTTGGATGTGTAAATATACACATTCACCACTTCTTTTTTTCTTCATGCATCATTTTCCCTTCAGTTTTCTATTTAATGAGATACAGATTTTCTTATCTAGTTAGAACTTCCTCTAGATAGGTGTACTAACTAACATCATAATCTTTTGATTCTCTCCTTCCATTTACTCCTTAAAAAGGAGATACTTCATTCTGAAGACTAATTTAGGCAATGCACTAATTTTATTTCTGCACACACTAAGAGTGATCACAAGGTGTTGAAATACACTATTCTGCTGAATATTTGAGGTTTCTAAGAAAACAGAAATATTAGACAGTAAGCCACCTGAAGCAAATTACAATGGAAAGATGAAATTATACCCATGAATTGGGAAAAGAAGAGGATTTATATAAGAATGATCCCTAATAAGGTGGAACAGACATTGTCCAACCTGCTTAAGAAGCATTTGTGTCCACATATGAGGCTAAAGGGCAAAATCCATCTCTGAGCCAGTGCTCTGCCCCCCAGATTTCAAGCAATTTTGTCATAGCTGAAATGGGAGGTTAACATTGCACTTTTCTATCGGCTTATCTGTGCCACGTCTGCTCATTGGAGTTCTTAGCTCATTTGCATGCTTCTACCATTCACCCTGGAATTTATTGTGGTAGGACTGTGTTTCAGACTTGGCTAGCAGCCAGAGCCTACTTCTTCATTCCCTCTTTATAGCTAATACAATATGAAAGTCACTAACAAAAAGACTTTCATGTCAAATTACAGGAAAAAAAAAAATCTCAATTGCCTAATAGGATTTTAAATTCTTATCATACTGGTGACTTTCTGTAAGTAGTAACATTTGAAAAGAAAGACTTAGCTGATGTTTTCTTCAAATACTCTCTGCACATTGCAGGGTTTTTTTACAAGCTGTGATACGCTGCCACTCTGTCACTACAGAGATGATACAGGGCAATGGGTCACAGCTATATAGCCCTTCTCTTCTGTTCCCATCCCGTTGGACTTAACATCTTATCAAAAGGACCAGTAAGGTTGTGCATATTGAGAAATAGTCCTGTTTGATGTAGATTTCAGGCCCATTTTCTGCACTTAAAGCAATATGGGCTTGTATGTGTGTATATATGTGATGAGTATATCTACACATACTCAACTATAACCACAAAGATATATGTGTATATAAATGTATAGATGCATATACACTTTTACCTTTGGTAATATTACACTTCTAACTGTATTCAAGCCTAAATAATGTTAAAGTTATTAAGCTTGCTATTTCGTCAATAAAATGAGCTGCAGTTCTGCTCAGACTCATTTTGTGTCCAGGACTAGTAGTCAATTCCATTACACCTCTATAATGGCCTTTTCCTCCCCACCACCTCTATAAGTCTCCTTTATGTTTCCCAGGCTTCTTTAGGCAGATATTTGGGTAAGGAGAAGACAAAGCCAGTCTTTGATGCCTCTCCCTGACCTTACACAGATCCTTGCTCTACCAAAGGCTCAGACATCTGCAGGTGCTTGCTGGGAACAGGAAAGTGGGAAGAGGACGTGTTTCAATGACAATCCAAACTCTCAAATGCTGACTTATTCTCAGTTATCATCCCAACAAATTATCACATCTGAACTATGTGCCTGGTCCTTCCCTGGCGACACCACCACTACCAAAGATAGACTTCATACAGCATTGACTGTCACTAGTACGTAAGCTACACGTGACCTATGTCTGGAGAAATAAGTGAAAGCCAAATTAACCTTCAGTTCTATCTTTCTCATCTAAATCAGATCTCTAATACAAATTTGCATCTTCTTCTGTGTTGGACAAACTAGAAAATTTACACTAGAACATTAAGGCAACATTAAAATCTCTTCAATTTAAAATTTTATTAAAAGTAGCAGATATTAGCCATAGTGAGAGAAGCCCTGCATACTAATTTTTAAATGTAATTCAAACTGTGCAAACTCTCATTTTGTGCTAGTACAAGTAGTGGTGTACCCATATAGTGCCTCAGAGGACCCAGATGTACTAGCCATTGAAGTTATTCATCTGAAGAGCTTTCCTTAGGTACTGGAGGACAGTCAAAGTCCTTGAGTTACAACTTCATGATTAGTAAACAGAGGTCCTAGCTTGTTTACAGGTAGATGCAGCTTTCTCCAGTCACCTTTGCATTATCCATTGGTGATTGTCAAATGAATAAGGATGTCACATAAACAGATGCACCTTCTGGACCTTTCTTAAACCTGGTATTTAACTAAATGCAAATAAGAACTTTTTGCACGACATTACAGTTGAATTTCAGATTAGCCTTTTGGTTCTCGATTAGCAAGGCTGATTGACATGCATATTTTGACAGATATTTTGTAGAAGGTAGAAATTACCAGAAGAAGAAATTCAAAATCAGTTCTTACTACTTTTATATACGCATCTACTACTGCATCCTTTAGGACAGGAAAAGTGATTCTAGTATTCTTTAGTGGTAAACTTTCTAACAAAGTTTGAGAGACTAAAACAACTCTTCCCAGATGGAAATCATAACCTCTGAGACCCAGAGAAATACACAGGCTTTTCTCTTTTAAAGTCTTTACTCCTTAACAAATCTGAAGTGGGAGTATACGTGTGTACATCTGGAAGAAGAACTGTAACTACAGTTCTGAGCACATATTTTTCAGCACCTCAGTGTTCTGCTCCTCAATCTGCCAACCTAGGACTTTGGCCAACCTTGTGTACGTTTCTTTGTTGGGTTTGTTTTGTGTTTGGTTTTTTTTTTTAGGGGCTCTAAATTGTTTTAAATCCATACAGAGACATATGTCTAGTTGCTAGTTGGATCTGTATGCATAGCAGTGGATTAATTCCTTGACAAACAAGAGCTTCTGATTTATATTCATTTGCTCCCAGGAACATTATAAACAATTTGAGGAGCATTATTTCTTCTGTGTATCTTGACCTAATTTCTAGCATCTCATGCAAAGGTTAAAAAGTTTCGTTTTATTACCTCAAATGAAGGAGTTGCATGAGATTTAGTAATGACACATTTTGTAGGTAGTAAGTGTCCCTACAACACATGAAGGCACAGTGAAAACTTTTTTCCTCGCCAACATCCCATCAGTATACTGACATTTGCAAATCATTGATCTAAACAACAATTAATTTCAATGAAATTAAAAACTACAGAAAAGCAGGCAAGCAAAATAAATACCAAAGTGTAGGAAAGATTGAATGCATTTAAAAGCCATGGAGATCCTCAAACTAAAATGACACACACACAAAGTAAATCCCAGCTGCTATTGTGAACTAGTAATGGAAACCAAGCCTAATGATAGAACTCCTAAAACAGAAGCCACAGTAGATATAAATCAGTACTATTCTTCCCACTCATTTTTCCTCTTTAAATTTAACATGTTTCACTGGAAAACTGTTATAACGCCATGATGGGCTCAGAACGAAAGCACTATGTTATAGTGATATGTACCTATAATAATATCCAATATAAAATGTTGAAGTTATATTGCAGAATGATTAGCTTGGGTAACAGTGAGCATTCTCCTACCAGCAATAAAAGATAAGGCTGTCATGCACAGTCCTGCTTATTTGCCTTCTAATTTTACCGTAGAATAATGGAAGCCAAGGATAGAAAATCCCTGTTTGGCTGCCTATTTCATGGCATTGCCAATGAAGAATTGGTCATTATAATATATTTCTTAACATTGATGGTTCTTTTACAACTTCCTTTTGGAGTGTCTTCTATATCACCAGACATGTCAGTGTGAGGAATTTTTTTATGCTTTTCAGGCTATATCTGTCTGTTCTTAATCCCATCCCATTAATCGTAGTTATAACCCCTTACACCTCTGTAAATATTTCCTCTTATCCTTGATGTGGACATCCAGGGACAGGTACAACACTTGCTTTGTGGTCTGTAATGTCAAACCTTATCCAGTGTTACTATCTCTTTCTGAGGAATTTAATCTTCTAATAAAATAGTAATAAAAAAGTTAAGAGTTTTCTAGATAAGAACAGACACATGCTGCCTGTTTGGTTAAGAAGCTGGGCACTGCTCCATCTATCCTGCTGCAGTATGCGACTCCTCCCTGTCTGCTGGGGATGCCTTTTATGTTCCAGCATCACAATCCACCTTTGTGTGTTTCCATTTGGCTTAGCTATCTTTAGCTACCTTAAGGGTTCAACGGATCTCTGAAAGTTTCCTCCTGCGTTTAGGAATCTCTAGGACTAGAAGGCAAAATACAAAGAAGCTCACCAGTCGAGTCTGGCTGCTGAAGCAGAACATAATGAAGAGCAGAGTCCTAACCAGACCTGCTCAAATGTTAATAATTTCCAACACAGAATAACCCTACACAGAGATGTTTTTCTGGGGTTTGTTTGGTTTTGGGTTGGTTTTTTGTTTGTTTGCTTTTGTTCTGTTTTTTCCTAATGATGCATGTGCTTTTAAAATATTGTATTTATTTTTAAAAAAAAGACAATGCATGTAATAGTTATGAAAAAAGATGGTACTTTTGGCAAAATTTGCAGAGAAAGAAATAATCAGTTATTCCCAAATATTTAATAGTATCAAGTGCCCAGACTATGTCTGAACCAGTTCCATGGCCTTAACCACATGCTAGGCATATTACTTTCTGCCACTACAGTATCCTGTGTACTCACTATTTTATTTCCACGGATTTTGTTTACAGGCAGAACTGTAGGCATAAGGTCTATGAATCCTTTAAGTTTGATCTTATTTCAAATTTTCTACTTACAAAATACACAGGTACAGGAGAAAAAAAAAGTAATGAGAGCCATTTTAGAGGCTGACTCAGCTCCACTTCTGTAGGAAGATCCCTCCTGGCTGTTGTTGGCGGGAGAAGTGGCTGCCACACCACCACTTCAACTCCTACTGTAACAGCTTTGATGTTATTGGCCGCAGAGCAGGCATTATAGAAACCTGGTCCTGCAAAATCCTAAATTCAGGAAACTTCAGATCTTGAGCTACTTCACATTTTATGACTTCCGTATTTCACATTTTGTGATTTTCAAGGGGCATCTTAGAACGTTCATTAGAAACAGTGAGGAGGATCAGATTTTGTGTTTTAAAATGTTGAAGGGCTGCAAAGGGTCACATCCCTAGTGTTCTTAAGTCGCTGAAACATATGACCACCCAAGGAAGAAAGAGAGATAAGGAAAATATGGAAGCTCATTTTCCTTTTTTTTGCATTTTCCCCCTTTAGCTTTCTTGAATGAACGTTCATTTAAATTGTCCTTGAAGTATTTCTAAACAGCCATTACTAGGATTTTCTTAGATGACAGAAATGGGGGTTGTGCCATCATGTTAGCCCTGAGAGTCAACATTCTTTCTGAGCTGGTTATTTACTTAACCTACTGACTTACAAAAAGCTCTTAGAAAAAATATTTCTCCAGCCACAACCAGAATACATGGCAGATCTAGGTCTCCAATTGAATCAACGCACCAGGCTCAAAAATCAATGTTATGAAAAGACAGGCAAAGTCCAGAAGAGAGTAAAAGAAAGAAAGACAGAAAGAAGAAAAGAAAGATAGAAAGAGGAAGGGTGAGAGGGAGGAAGGGTGGGAGAGAAGAACCAAGTCAGAGAGAGGGAGACAGAAAGAAAGAGTATGAAAAAGAAGGCAGGAAGCAAAGACTTCCAAACAGGTTTTGGGAAGGGGGCTCAGTACTGAACATAAATGTTATCTGTACGTGAAGTATTTCTCGATGGATGGCC
>NW_010261083.1:0-14740 GCF_000690775.1 Eurypyga helias
CGCCCGTGTGACAGCCACTCCTCCCAGTTTGGTGTCATCAGCAAACTTGCTGAGGGTACACTCTGCCCCATTACCCAGGTCATTAATGAAGATGTGGAACAGGACTGGACCCAGCACTGACCTTTGGGGTTCAGCACTAGTTACTGACTAGACTTTGGCAATGGACCACCACCCTCTGGGCCAGGCTGCTGAGCCAGTTTTCAATCCACCTCACCGTCTGCTCATCCAGCCTATATTTCATTACCTTCTCCATGAGGATCTTAAGGAAGAGTGACAGAAGTCTTACTGAAGTCCAGGTAGACAATATCCACTGCTTTCCCCTTGTGTTTATTCCTCATATTTCTTCTACACCAATCTGAAGGCAAAGCACAGACTGTCCTGCTCAGTTATAGCATGGCAGAACAGAGCATGGCTTACATAAATAATGTTGTAGTTGTCACCTGGGGGAAGTCTGTCTGACCACAATCTTCCAACATCCTTGTCAATACTTTCCTTTTGTAATAGCCTAATATGGTACCTATGCACTGTTAGGATTCCTGACACATTTTTCATCTTGGCCAATAGAACAATGGACATTCAGGCTTTTTCAGACCTTTTCCAACACCTCTTCTATAGGAACATTCATCAGTTTAAACCAAAGGGTGTCACTGAGGTATCAAACTCCACTCTTTTTATCTATGCATTTGTATATATTTGTATGTGTGTGTATATATATATTACCCTCTGTGATTTGCATCAAGGCATTGCAAATTTCTTAACCAAATGTTAATTCTCTTCTGTAGGGTAGCTGCAGGGAGTGTTTTAACTAATACATACTAATTGAGTTGACAATAGCTGCTATATTCAAACTCTTTTAAAGGATGAAAAGGCAATTTTCTTCTTTCCATATTGCAAATCTACCAAAAATCCAAGGAGAAACACACTACAACCCTGTAGGCCTTCAGAGAAGCCACATGCTTGCAGTTCCCCAGGCAATGACAAATAGACTTTGCCTTGGTTTTGAAGGAAAAAAAAAAAAAAGAATACTCAATACTTGAGTTCCATTCCCTCATTTCTAGGCTGAGAACACTGTGCGGTCTTTTGTTTTGTCTCTGGTTTCCAAAGTCTACACATTCCCACTTCTTTAAAGAACTGCTGGAAAATTAGCAGCACAGCAAACACATCCTACCAATTTATTTTTTCATTTCCATCCCTTTCTGCTTTTCAGATTACTGCAGCAAAGAAAGGTAAAAGTGCCTTCAAGAGACCTATCCCTTCTCCTCATGTATAGCTATTCAGACATCTAATTTCTTACCCTAATTATGGTGTGACATTTTATATATCACAGTATAACTGTAGTTCTTTAAAGCGTGCAATTAATTAAGCCTCACAACAGTCCTGTGAAATAGCCAAGATTTACTATTTTACAGGTGAGTGAAGTGAGGCAGGGAGAAGTTAGGACCAAGGAGTAACATGATAAATACTTAGTAAGAGCTCACCACAATCATTCTTGCACAGATACTGTTAAGTTTCCACTACTTGCTTCTAAAAGTTTATTAATTTGCAAGAAGAAATTCAAAATTGTTAATTGTGTAATGGGGCTTGTTTTGAATAGTCTGTTAAAATCCATCCATTCCCCCCCACCCACCCTTTTTTTCTTCCCCCTCCCTCTGGAGTTTAGCACATAGCATGAAGGTCTGGATTTTCAGCATCTGAAGACACCAGACACAGATGTTGTATGAAGGTCATTCAGAAAATAAAAATAATGCATTTCTGAAAGTGCTTATGGTGGAGGAAGATAAACTATCAGCCTTACATGTCACCTATATAGTTAATCTGATTATTCTCATGACATATTTTAGCAGCAATAAATCTATACTGAGGGTAGCCTGTGTCTTTCAAAACAAGCCACCGAAAGCATTAAAAGAACCATTATGTTATAAATGACAAAAACTCTGCTATGGCTAAATAGTGTATATAAAGTAGAACAGTAAAGCATGGTGTGGTGGATGCAGCTGCCAATAAGCAGTATTTTTTAAAAGTCTGACACCATTTTAAGGCTGGAATGATTTTCATTTCACAAGGAATTGAATTTTCATTACGCAGGAAGAGCATGATGTGGGAAGCACGAAAACAAGGGTGGGTTTTAATGAAGGTGGTGACCACAGATCCTACTTCTTTTACACAGTCTGCAGCTTCAACTCGTGAGTCCAGGACCACTGTCCCCAAGTTCAAAGGACACCAACTTAAGTAGCCCTCACTTGTCGAATTTCACATTTATCACAAGGTGTTGCTCTCTCGAGCTCTCAGATGAGCTATTGGACAGCTCATTTTATAAGGGGCTCACTGAATTTTTCAACAGACAATGCCTAGTTTAGAAACAAGTATTCTCCAGTCTGTCTTAACCAGTCAACTGAGGCAGAGAATGAGAAAGCCTCAACAAGAGAAAAGTATCAGGGCTGAGAGGAAGAAATGCACACCGTGTTGCACAAAAATACATGACCTGACCAAAGAATAAGTAGTACTCTAAGAATTAAGTCATTACACTCAAAACAAAGTATTTTCAACGTGTCACCTTGACAGTAGGTACAATGGATTAGGGGTAAGTCATTTCTCTGACAGTAAAGACCAGCACCAGGAAGCAGTGCTCACCTATTTCAACCTCTCTCTGAACTAATCCTCCTCTATACAACACCTCAGGGCCTTCTATCTGAACTTCTTAGAAAGACTCGGTGTATACTAACTGTTTAAAAATAAGGGGAAGCAATCAAAACTTTCAAAATGTTGCAGGAGTAGTGCAAAGACACCCAACTAGAGCCAGGAAAAAAGCATTTTTGAGAAATAAATTACCAAAACCACAACATTTCAGAGAAATATAACCAGTAGCTTACCTTCAGATGAGTAATTCAAGAAGTTTTCTTCAGTGAACCAATAGGTAACAATATTTTCATAAGCAAGTGCCCAAAGTTCTGCTATTATTCAAATACTACTATTGGGCTGTCAAGGGCCTCGTTGGCCATCATCTCATGCCTGTGGTCCTTCAGAGGACTCGCACACGAGATGTCCCCCATCATTTGGAAGTTCAGGTGGCATGTCACACCAAACCTCTCTGGCAGCTTGAAAGCAGGAAGCTGAATCAAGCCATAGGAAATGGCCATCAGCTGGTGTGTATGTGCTTGTGTGCAAACTAAAGACTTACACACATCCCGCAGAGCGGGTTGTTCCAGATTCAGGCAGTTTAGCTTCCTCAGTACAGTGATGGAGAGGCAGCTACGAGATCCACAGCTCCTGATCAGGTCGTGTCTGTTATCACTCGCCCTGACCTCACAGGACTCAAGAACATGACTTACATAGAGGATGTCTGTCATTGGGCTCTCCACAGGCTCATTAAATCCTCCCTCCCCAGTTCTCCATAGTCTTCACAGAGCTCAACCTCTATGCTAGGGAGCTCCAGTGCTAAGCTTACGGAAACCAGGGTTCCCAGGCAGCAGAGGGTCACCTGGAGAGACCGTTCAGAGAGTTTGTCTTCCTGGATAAATCCTGCCACCTGTTCTGACACAAGATGACACCCTGGCAGCACTGACTGCTCTCAGCCCATCTAGGTTAATTTCTGTGACCAAGTCACCCTTTTTTTTCAGGCCAATTCCCAAATTAAATTATATGCAGTGATTATTTAAAATGAGAGCCTAAATGAAAGCTTTAATTACTAAAAATTCAAAACTATTTTTAAAATTGCAATGAAGCAGTTTCAGATTCTCATGTTTTCTGTCACTATCAGGTCTGTATGGCAACCAGCATTTCTGGAGCAGTTTCCCCACCCCAGGCAAGATTGCAAGGATAAACCCTAGTGCTAACATCTCTGAGACACTCAGTACGATAACAGGTAACAGGAAAATAATTTCAAATTATGAGGTGGCTCTTAGCACCCACCTTGGAGCACTGTGTAAACACATCACATTATGCTCACCCCTTCACAGTGGTTTTAATATCAACTCCACAGGATACACAGTGTCCTCGTGTATTGTCAAGGCTATGTTCTGGTTTGAAAGTGATATCAGATGTCAAAATTTTGTATCCTAAAGTTAGGTTTCTGAGTTTGACTTAGGTTCTGAAATGGTAGTGTGTTGCTTAAAATACTGAGCAGCTGCCATAGTAGTTACTCAGAGTTTACTCTTTCCACCACTATACTCTGGCAATTTCCAGTCCAGCATAATACAAGCAGTACCATCCCTTCTCCCAGCAAGATTAACTACATGTTCTTACATCACATTATCTTACTGCTTTTTAACATCACTTATTCTTGTCTTTCCTGGTTCCTGGGTGAAACAGACTCATGGTAAAAATGCTTGTCTTGTTTGCAGAGGACCTGGCATCGTCATGCCACCCTGTCCCAGTAGCCTTTCTTTTCTCTTCCTTTCAACCAATTATCTACTCATCTACCAGCAGTTTAATTCATCTCTTTTAACTACCTCTCTGGACACAGCTCAAGAATCTTATCTTCTGCTGGCTGGCTGATTGGCTTTTCAGCTTTTCTAATTATTTCTATGTTTAGTCAGAAAGTGCAACTAAGCTTACCTTTCACTTTCTTCCTTGCTTCCTTTATTAAACACTTCAGGATAAGGTATCGTAGATTGCAGTTGCACAGTGTGTGAGTACCTTCTAGGATTTTTCCTTATGCAAAACACAGATATACACGCTAGCTAAATCTGATTTAAAATTTATAATAATTATTTTTGTTTTCCTGTACTGTGGCACCATACTTATACATAAGGAGCCAGTCTTTAACATATAAAAGTGTTAAAATTTAGTTCTATTATGTTCTCTCTAGAAAGAAATACACAGTCTCTCCAATCTAGACACTGCATCCTTGCTTCTCTCTTGCCTTTTGTCCCTATCTCTTATCTCTCATATTTAATCATCTTCATGCCAACAGTGAAGAGAGAGTGACCTTTCTCTTCCTGATTTACCGAAGTTCAACCAGACATCATTTTCTGTTGGCTGTAACAACCCTCAAACAGTTTTAATCCACCTAAGAACAGAGAGATTTCAGGGAGACTCTTCACTCCCCCTCCAGGGCAGCTCACAGATATTGGGGAACACATCACCAAGAATTTGACCCAAATGGCATCTGACACACGTCCCTGCTGTGTGTGTGCAGCTCGGTGTTGCCAGCTGCCTACCATCTCTCCTTATCACCTGCACAAGCACGTTTGGGAGGGACAGCATGACTAGAGCTGCAGACTTCTGACAAGTCTGAAACCATAGAAAAGTGTAGAAATAAAAAAGTATTTTCCACTTCACACAGTGTGTCTCCTTGTTTCTAAATTCTTCTTAGTTACATCTTGAAGGAAGTGGCCAGATTTTTTTTTTTTTGTTTTTTAAAGTACTCTAATCACAGATCTGCTCTTTGTGACTGTTTCAGCACCTGGCCTCTACCTGGCCTTCGTGTCTGGCCTTTAAAGTCCTGTACATGTTAATGCTCCAGTGAGTAAAGGCAAAAAACACTTGACACCATGGTAAAAGTCTACAAGAAGCTGCAGAGTATGTCAAAGTAAAAGACACGTAAAGAAAACAAATCTCTCTCAGGACATTTTTCAGGGATTATTTTTCTACTTTCCCTTTCCAAACCTTGGAAGCCTCAGAGAGTTTATCCCAAAAGAGACTGTTGGTATCATGTGTCAGATTCCTGATGTGATTGCCCAGAGAGTTTTAGTCAAAAAACTAACCTTTAGAGAAAGGGGTAATAAACTTAGTAAATCTGGGCTGACAATCTCAACTAAAAATGCCTGTCTCAGTCATATGCTAATCAAAGGATTAGCAACATCATATTCTGCAAAGCAGCCAAATTAATAGCGTTCATTCACATGTGTGCCAATTCAATTTTTGTGTATCTTTTTTTTTAATTATTTTCCCATTTGCTTGCTACAATGTTTATGAGCCCATTCCAAAGATGTTTATCAGAGGGATTTAACTCAAATCCCTGTAGACAGCTCTGAGCACAGAGCAGAGTTCAGTTAAAAAACAGTTGTTTTAACATCTGCCACCACTCAGCAGGGCAGATGACCTATTTTTACATAAGGTTTTTGTAGAAGTATTCCAGTGCCATGTAGTCCTTTAGACTTTGTCATCTAGTTGTATAGAAGGTCTTTCCTAAACTCCTTCCTCTTTGTGTGCTTGTTCATTCAAGGGTTGAACGTCATGCTTCTGACAAAGCTACTGGGAGTTTGGCCAGCATGAGAAGTACAAACCCAAGACTTAATTAAAAGAAGCATCCCCTAAACCAGCTAAAACTCCTTGAAGTCATACTAGTGAAGCACTCAACAAATCTTGGTTTCCCTCCAGCAGTCATATGTTCATGAAAAATAATTTACTACTAGATGAAGTGCACATGTGCCGAAACAAGGTTCCGACGCAGTTAAGTCTCAGATTCCCACAAAGGACCAGATAGTGCCTGTCACTACTACAGGCCACGTTTTACCCACAAAGTAATTTGTGCATTGTCAAATAAAAGTAGAACCCTTTACCACAAAGCTCTGAAATGTTACAGAGCACATATGTGACTGGGACTCTCCAGATGCCACATGGGGACCCAAAATTATGAAAGCAGTGACTCACTTCCTCCAGAAGACCACAAAGCCATTCAGTGCAAATAATCTGCTTCCTTTATTTATGGCACTCGTCAAATATAGATGTTTGCCCATCTTCTGCTGATGAAAACAAGCAAAAATACTCAAGACTATTCACAAAAATTAACTCCAAGCCTGAAGCCGCTGCCCTCACCACGACTAAGAGGAGACATAGAATCATGGAATGGTTTGGGTTGGAAGGCACCTTACAGACCATCTAGTTCCAACCCCCCTGCCATGGGCAGGGACACCTTCCACTAGACCAGGTTGCTCAAGGCCTCATCCAGCAGGAGGGTTGGAACTAGAGGATTTCTAAGGTTAGTTCATGGATCGTGGTGTGCTAGACACACATAGTTCATGGGGTGCTAGGCAGCTAGCAGAACAGGCTAGGGTCACAAACCTGTACCAAGGACCTTTCACAGAGTAACACTTCCTATAGTGCAAGCATCACATAAATTTGACTTAAGGCAAAACTGATGGAAATAGAAATATTCTCTACTTTCACACTCAATAGACATGGCAGTTATGCACCAAAACTAACACTGACTGCTAAAATATATTGGATCCAGTGAAGGAAAGTGAGTCAGGAACATATAATGGAAACCTCATTCCCTTGAATTCCATAGACTGTTGCAGTATCTTGTGGAAGTGGAAAGTAACTGCTACAGGCACCCTTTCCATGCAGCATCTTCCAACCTTTGTGGGAAGCATGAGGCTCTTACAAAGAAGCTATGCTTTAAAGCATACATCTAACAGATTGTGGGCTTTAGGCTTGTATAGAAGGGTGACAGAGGGATGGGAGAAAAGGCAAGTGCTAGCTAGCATTAGCTGAAAAGTAGAAGCTTTCTGAGTGACTATCTATCAATGAAAACTTGAACGCAGAGTAGAAATAAATCCAGGTTTAAAAATAAAAATCTAACCCTTTTTAATCAATTTAAAATCTAATCATCAGTATTTATTTTCACAATTTAACTTCTGAAGTTTTACATGAGGAACATATCATAATGTGTATTAAGAAAACTAAAACAATGTGTTGAATGAATCCTCATGCTTTAAAGGTCCAGCCATGCGTCACTGATGGGAAAGAGAAATCCTTTGGCAAGACGATCCTGAAGTTTTCAGGTTCAGTGAAACTTTCATCAGGGAAGGATTAGCTGAGTAGCAAAAAACTTGCTCTTTTGATCTACAAAAGTCTATGGAATGAAATAATGTTTGTTATGGAATCATTTTAAATGAAATTAACCGAGATTCATCACTTCTCTGTAACATTAATTCTTCCTTCATCTTCTAAAGCAACTTTTATCAAGTCTGCTACAAAACAGATTGTGTAAATGAACTTGTCACAGCCTGGACTTTCACACTGGTCATTTCTGTAGACAGTAAAATCTATGATAAAGGAATATTTTTATAGTAACATAGTAACAGGCTTATAATGGAAGAGTAATACTACCCCGCAAGAGAGGAATTTAGGGGAAAAAAGGGCAAAAGAAAGAAGTAATTCAGAATAAGTTAAATTCTTAGGATCTGAAAGGTTAATGGCTCTATCTTCGTAGTGGTCCTACTACTCCTCATTGCAGGAATATCCATGCAAGTACATGTTTAACATATTGAGAAAATGTTAAGAATTCTTTTTTGCTCCATGTGTGATGCACTCTTAAATAGAGGGACACTTTTCATATTTGAAGCATGCTTTAAGATAAAATACTATACCATAGTGGAATTGATAAGGTGGGGTGTTGGGGGGAAAAATACCAGTTTACTCCAAAACAAAGCCTCTCTGAATACTGTCTTTGTAAGCACATTCCCAAGTTAGAAGGTAATTTGGATTTTTTCTTTGTAAGATAATGGCAGATCCTTCTAGTCTGTTCAAAACTACTCGGTTCATACGTGAACTTCATTATATAAAAGACATCATGACTATGAAGAAACAATTACATGATACACAGTAAGCGTGTAACTAAAACTGAAACAATCCCAGAAATTTAGGCAAATTGCTTCAAAATTCAGGTTATCAGAATAGTCAAAGCAATATGCACATACTTTTAATTTTCAAGAAATAGAGCAAAACAGACATCAGTAGCATATGTCTGAATTTAATATGGTTCTCCTATTTCCTTTAAAGGTCCTTGTCAGGCATAACTGTGCTTACTTAACACAATTTCTTGTGAACTCAACATTCAGGAAATTCTGTGTCTTTCACTCTGCGTAGTTTGTACATGCAAATTATAACTTTCCTTGATGTGATCAATAATCAGTAATCTTCAGTAACCACTCAACCTGGACTGCTCATATTAGTGAGGGGTTTTGAGCTTTAGGGTGGGCTAATTAAGTCTGCTTCAGTTGCAGAATAAGGTTTTGAAAGTTGTCAGAACTGAATGTGGATAAACAGGATAAATAGCAAATAGACATAAAAATTACTTATTTTGCTAGGAAATAGAAGCACAGAAAGAAACCTCACAACAATGATCAAGTGGCTAGCATGCATAATGACAGGTTTTGGTGTTGGATTCTACAACAGTATCCTCAAATGCCTCTCAGAAAGCTTTTTGGAAATTACCTCTTCACTGTAGGACCTGTGGACACACGCAGTGGAAAGGAAGGATTACAGGTTCCCTTAATTAAAACATTGATCCAGTCTGGCATTAAAAAGCCAGAGTTAGATTTCTGCATCTGTGAAATGTAAGGGTTATCTTTATTAGATCAGGAAGGTTGGCTACAGCTGACACTACCAGCCATAGGAAATTAATGCATTCATCAGAAAAGAGCATCGATTTCCAAAGGCAATCACCATCTGCCCTTACCATTTTTTCTTTGGAAAGTTGGTACACTGCTATTTGTGGCTTAAGGAGTTTGTGAATCCCATGTTTGGGATTCTATGTTAAGTTTCTCATGATAATAATTTTCTGGATTTGATGCTGTGTCTATTACGTACATCTTCCCACTGAACATATATCAGATGTTTACAAACCCTCATTGAGTGGATAAGAGCTCTCTAGCCCAATTCAGTGGGCATGACAAAGTTCATAAAGATGTGTAGTGACTCGCTCATCAGAATCATAGAATCGTAGAATGGTTTGGGTTGGAAAGGACCTTAAAGATCATCTAGTTCCAACCCCCCTGCCATGGGCAGGGACACCTTCCACTAGACCAGGTTGCTCAGAGCCACATCCAGCCTGGCCTTGAACACTTCCAGGGATGGGGCATCCACAACATCTCTGGGCAACCCATTCCAGTGCCTCACCACCCTCTCTGTGAAGAATTTCTTCCTGACATCTAATCTAACCCTCCCTGATTTCAATTTATACCCATTACCCCTTGTCCTATCACTACAGGCTCTTGTAAAAAGTCCTCTCCCAGTACCCTTGTAGGCCCCCTTCAGATACTGGAAAGCTGCAATGAGGTCTCCTCGGAGCCTCCTCTTCTCCAGGCTGAACTCCATTCAAGTAAAGTTGTAACTCCATTCAAGTAAAGGGCCTGGACCCAGGTCCCACTGCCTCTAAATTCAGTTAAGAAAATGAAGGAACAGCTTGCTTAGTGACTTACGTTTGAGTGGCAGCAGACAAAAGTTTTGGTTTAAATCAAGGCTGAACATTCCTCCTGACAGGAGAATGTAATAAAAGAAAGAAAAAGTTGCAGACAGTACCAGAGAAAACTAGTGTAAGTTCAGTAGATCAAATGATGTATTCACGTGGGCATCCCTGAAGTGTATATTGGTGCTTGTGAAGCTCTAGCAGAGCAATTCAGTATTTCAGACTAACAATGTATAATAATCAAGAGGCTCAGAAATAATTCTTGTAAGACACACCTTCCTAAACTTGTTCGCAGGACCAAAATAAGATCTTCATATTTTTTCTGCAATACCATCTTCTTCTTTCCCAAGATCTCCATTGGCAATTTTACTTCCATTTGCATTTTATTTTTCTCTCTTTGTCCCCATACAAATGTCATATTGCCTTAACCAGCAAACTCTTCTATAGCCTTTGTTTGCAACTGAGTTGCAGAAGCCCTGGAAGCCTGTGCAACAGCCAGGCTGCCTGCTGACCTAACCAAAGCACTGTTTGTAGACAAATTCAAGGGGCAGAATGCACTGCATTTAGAATTTGTACAGGTTCGAATTTTACTCCGATTTCTTCAATGGCTTTACAGCATACACTGAGAAGATGGAGAGCCAGGAACATCCTAGCTTGAATAGGAGGTCTCTTGTTTGTCACAGTCACACAAAACAGCCACATCAAAGTAAAAATTTATATTAAATAATATTTACAAACAGATGAGAAAGTAATATAAACACTATCTTAGTCCCTGTGGTTTCTGTTGTGCTCCTTTATCATAATATCAGAGTGTCTATTAGGGGAATTTGTCTTCTTTATTAAAGAAATATGATATACCTTAGACAGAGAGAATAAAGGGAAATGAGCTAGTATTATAAAACCAAGTGTTAGATCTTCCCCTGTCTGGGCTTGCAGATGATTATGAAAAGCTTAGCTGGAAGCCAGTTCTTGTGCCCGGATACACACTGAAGCTCAGGCCCAGAGAGTGGCTCAGAGGTCAGCTCTCTGTAGCCCATCACTGCACAGCAGAAGAAGAGGGATTCAGGGTCCCCACACGGTAGCACACACCTTTCCCAAACTCTAGCTTACCAAGCCTGCTGCTGTCACGCAAGGCTGGACCTGGAGTTCAGGACCTCACTGTCCATTTGCCTGACCACTGCCATAGCCCTTCTCTGCAACTGCTGCAGCCTAAATTCATTTCCTTGGTGATTAACTGGAAACCAGTTATCAGAGAAAAAGACCCAAACCATTAATTACATAATCTACATTTGCTGAGCACAAGTTGCATTTAAACCAGCTGGTGATGGAATATACTTTTGGGGTTTTTTTTTAAGGCTGCAAGGGACAAACAAACCAATTAACATAATACTTAAGGTTTCTCTAAGCAAAAAAAAAACCAAAACACCAAACCACACAAAAAACCTTCAGGGCAAAAAGAGTTAGAAATTACCCGTCTCATGCCTCAAATACAAATGAAGCTGAATCTGAAACAAAAAAATACTCCCATGGTAAATATGTCCTGACTGCTTAAGATACAGTTGACAGTTATAAAGTGGCTGACTGGAGAAAATTCTACATCCAATATTATATTTAATAGATTCATGATAAAAAAAGCCCTCAGCAATTATGATGAGTCACTAAATGGAAAAAAACCCACTTGCAGTAAAACATAAATATATTCTTTCAGTTGCCTAAAAGACTCAACAAATTAATATCAGAAAGTAAAAATAAAATCATATATCAAATGGAAAAGTGTGCTGTGCTACTGACAGCTAACAGAAAAATGTTAAGAGATTTGCTTAAATATGCACTTAAAAATTCTGGTTGGTTCAACACGTCATTAAGAAAAAGATTCTAGAGAATAGGTAGTACAAAATAATGAACACTTCAAGATTAGCAAGTAGCGCCATTCTAAGAATGCAATAAAACCCCCACCCTATCACATCTCATGATATCGAGTCACTTGATCTGCACTAGTTACAGTGCTCGTTTGATACTTCGTTCTTGGGGAACTCTGAGCCTTCTTTTCCTGTCTATTAAGCATAAAGACAACCCCATACAGTCGTTCGTTGACCTGAAGAACAGAATGGTCCACATTAGACATTCTGCATCCAGACTAACTCCTATTCCTGAGCCACAGCCATAAGAGAGATTTGCCAGCGTGAAAGCATCATTTGTTCCAATTCTCCCTTTAGGCTTGGCCCTGAGCAGAGCCCCCAGTACTGCTCTGACAGGGCTCAGACACCTACATCCCTCTAAGCAACTCCCGTTTCTGTGAGAACACTGGGAGCTTGAAACCAGGCACAAGATTAAGTGAATTAAGGTTTGGCAGGTTAAAACAAGCCATGCAGTTGAGGTCAATTTGCAAGCTTGATGTTACACAATGGCTGGGTGTCTCAACAATTCTGATTCTGGTCTTGGGTTGCTGATGTGGCTTATGGATGGATGCCTGTCTAATGTAGCATTTTTCAGCCATCTGTAAGCAATTGCATTAAAATTAGTAACTAATTGGGGTGAGAGACCTCAACATAGGAAATACCAACCACCTGGACCAAAGTAATCTGCTATAGGGTTCAGAACCTCTGGTGCTTCATAATATTCATAGATCGCATAACACCTAAAAATGGCCCATGGCAATGTCTCTGTAATATTTGCAGCTGGTAAGAAATCAAGTTTCAATCATTTTTTTGGCTGACAGTGTTGACAGGCTGCTAAACAAGCGGTGTTTAAATCTTAGGTTTCTGACTTTAAAAACCCAACACTGAATCAAGCTGTGTTTTAAACTAGTGTGTATTCTTTCACTTCTTATGTAAGCAATCCACTTACAAGAGCAGACCACTGTCTTGCAAGTAAATCGTGTGATGGAATTATCTAAAACTGTTAATGACTGTTTTAACACTTGCAAACACGATCCCAAATGTCTGGGGGTGTCTCAAATATAGATATTTTGCTACAAGCAGCAAGACTTAAAATCTTGGACTCATTGCTGGAACTAGGTGCTGTAACCATAGTGATTTCCTTTCAGTTGCTAGACTTTGACTTGCCATGAAATGGATAAGGAAAAGGTTTGGGGAGAGATTTAAAGAGTTCATCCAATATTGAACTGACACCCACTCCTGAGCCTACACTGATACTACAGAAAATAACTATATTTGTGACAAACAATCTTTGCATACAGAATTTGAAGAAAGAATGCAGGTAAAACTGACTAAAAACATGGTTGAAGAACTGGAATGGTTCTTGTAAATACAAAAAAGGGGAAAATAAAAGCACTATTTCCCACACAGAACACTTATCTTCTGCCTAACAGATTCCCCATCACAGGAAGCTTTTCCCAAACATCAGGTTGGTGATATAGGAGAAAGTATATGATAAAAAACAAGTGCTGGACAGAGTCTAAGATTTCTTATCTGCTCCCTGAGATGAGACATAAGTCAGACTAGTATTATCCATGTCACAAAACTGTGGCAGCTACCACGACAGCAGATGACTTACAGTACTTTATGAAGCCTAATGAATTTCATTTTGCTACAGCCAAAACCAAGCTCTGCTTCCATCCTGCCCTCTATACATTCTCAGTAAGATTACATTTCCTGAATTAACTGCATCCATGTTTCTTGCAGAGCTCACTCTCTCTGCAGTAATTGCGCTGCTCGATACATGGACATTTGTTTGCCTCTTTTATTGGGTCTGTAATCCAGGACAGACCCAAGAGTTAACATTCATCCGGGTGCCTTAGAACAACAGGCCTGTCATGCTGCCTAAGACTTGAGGTCCATTTAGAGTCCTGTCTCCAGTGATGACAGACACCAAACGCTATATCAAAAGATGCAAGAATTCTCCAGTACACAGAAGTGGAATAATTTCCCCATAGCATTATTTTCATTCTGACCCCCAACTGGGAAGTTGTTTTACCCTGAACCATGCTAATTTATATTCCTTCCAATATTTATTTACCTAAGCCTGTTTTAATGAGTGCAAATTACATGTCAGATTCAATTCTATCATTAAAAGTAGCAAACTGAAAAGCATGCCAGGGAAGCAATCCATTTCACTCGCCTTAAATCATGAGAAATTGTGGGAGATCTCTCGCCGAGAACACTGGTGAGTGCTGGAGTCAGACCCACTTCTGTTCCTGTGCTCTAAAGTTCAGAGTGGGTGGGAAAGGAGGCCAGACTCTGTGTTTCTGATGACCTGCTAACACAAATTGTTAGAGCAAGCTGTTCAAGTCCCAGAGTCACTATCTGATTTTCTATCCTGCTCTGAAGACAATGGACTATTGCATCTGACAAGTTTGCTGAAGGATGTGCCAAAAAGCCAGTCTGGTGAGAGGAATGAAATACCAGGGTGAGAGTTAGCAACGAGAGGCAGAGCTGTCCCGAGTTGTTTCCTGAACAGCATTCTCCACGCCATTCATTAGCTTTATGATTATTGGCTGTGAAGAGTCAATCTCCAGGGAACAGATGTTCATATTATCCTGAGATACCTAGAGATGTTGTAATCAGCTGAAAGCAAGCAGGAAGATAAATTATTTGGTAGTTTGGTAAATTTATTCCTATACCCTAACAGATACAAAAGCCATTC
>NW_010261083.1:14752-22066 GCF_000690775.1 Eurypyga helias
AAAGAAAAAACTAAACATCCAATCTCATACAGCAGATCCATCTGTAAAGTCCTGTGACTAGCTAGAATGTTTATCTCCAAGCATTCAGTGTCTACTGATGCAAACCCACTAATTCTGTAACCATTTAATCAAGCTTTATGCAACTGGGTAAGGCAAATAACAGGTGGTATATGGAAGAGGTTCATTCCACTAAAACCATACTAAACTACATTTACATCATATAACTGGCAACCTTAACTGAAGCTGTTTGCCATATTGCTTCAAAGCTTTTGGTGCTGCATGGCATGGTGCTGCATCCCACTTTGTGCTGGAGCATCACTTACATGATGACCTGTAAGGGCCTATCTACAATCAGAAGTCACCAGACAGCTGATTTTAATCACAACGAAGAATACCCATTACCGCAACGAAATAAAACCTCGCCATCATCTCCATCGCTGCTCATGAGCAACGGCATGACTTTGTCACTTCTGCCATACATCAAAGCTGCCTAACAGCTGGCGTCCTGTCCCAGTTCAGTTTCCTCCTCTCATCCCCTCCTTCCCATAGACCATCTTTGGAGGTGGCAGGACGAGAAGAGCTACATCTGTCCTGTAGTCTACTCCTCTGCCAGGAGTGCTGTTTCACTGACTGGTTTCCACTCATGTTCACAAACACCTTATTTATCAGTGTTATCTTCAGAAAAGCCAAGCCTTCTGGACCCCTACACTTCATACACTGCTGACACCAGCGCCTTTAATTAGCTCAGTAATAAGTTAAGCCCATCCTACAGAAAGCCATGGTTGGGAGAACATTACATTTAGCTTTAAACAACAGTGGCACAGACCTAGGCTTCACACAGTTTGGCCAGCTGCATGTAAAACTTTTCTGGCTGAATACAAGTGGGTTTTAGTGTAAGATGAGTCTTTCTACTCAGTGGAGGTGTTAAAGGAAAACAGAAAAGCAGCTGCTTTTGTAGAAGGAATCAATACAGAGGCACAATTTGAAATGCTTGTTTCAGTCCTAAAACCACATTGAATTTCCATTCCTCTGTGGGATGGAAATTGTCTAATTTGCAAAGCAGTGAAAACTTACCAGTAACAAGCAGCTGCTGCTTGTTTCTAAATGGGGGGGGGAAATCATGAGGACTTTTAGTTGACATGGTTAGGACAATGACTCCAGAAATTAAAGCCCTGGAAGGTAAACGCTGCTAGGCTAACAACCCATGGATTTCCTAACTAGCTCTACTAGTACCTAACTAGCTATTAAAATGCGTGCTGACCCATGAGAAGGGATGGGAACAGTGTCTTGGGCTTGGGCTTCAGTGAGGTGAAATCCTTCTGAAACTTTGGTTTCAGAGGGGTTTTACTGCTATAAGCATTAAAGAAAACTGATTTTTGGTTTTGCTTTATTTATAATATAATTTGCAAGAACACACTTTCCCAAATTTTCAGCATATTGGCACCAATCCCAACTTTCTGCACTACGCTACTCTGTTCTCCAAATAATTACTCTGCCTATGCTGTCCCTAGTTACTTATTTTGCAGGAGAGACTGCACTTCCATATGCCAGTCAGCACTCAGGAGTGTTATCCACATGCCTTCAAACTGACTGATGAGTTATTATTTGCTCTTGCTTGTTTTTCTCTCTCCTAAAACGTCTACACATACTATAAAATGTTTTGAAATGTGGACTCCCATGAAACTGGCAATTCAACTGGATTTGTAGGGTTTTAATCAGATTAAACTTATTAAATTGGCCAACTCAATTTGTTATCCAATTGGTTATGCTATTAGTAAGATAAAAATAAAACAAGATCCTTTATTATCAACATTCTAAGAATATCCTGGAATTTCCTCTGAGGGTTTAGTGTCAATGGTACATGCATCTAAGGGCAAACTGGTTCCCTGCAAAAACCAAAAGCAAGTTTTCCACAGCACATTTGTGTCAGTGTTTTAATCTAACATCATAGTTGATGAGTTTATCATGTAAGCAGCTTAGTATTTAAATTATGCAGCTCATGAGAAATCACGTGGGGAAGCTTTTCCCCAAGCTGCCTTTTGTAGAAACCTCCCAGTTGCAAAGCAGGTATTCACGGTGCACAGTGACCACAAGATGACAGAATTCAGGATCTGGAGGATAGCTGGGAAGGCGAGCAGCAGAGTTCTGCCTCTGGGCTTTAGGACAGTGGAATTTAGCTTGTTCAGGAAAATTCTAAGTAAAATTCCCCAGCAAGCAGTCATCAAGCAGAATGGGTGGAGGCTGATTTTTAAAGAAAACTTCTTAATAATCAGGAACAAGCCGCTTCATCATGTGGGAAGACCAAGAATTTCAGCAGAAGGCCTGCCTGGCTAAGACAGGATTTTCTTGATGAATTAAAACACAGAAGGGAATGAACAAGTGATGGAAGCAAGGCAACAAAACTGACAAGAAAAACAACAAAGAATTATTTGTTATTGAACAACCTGGAAAGGCAAGGAGAGAGTTGTCCTCCGAGACAGCAGCTGGAATGCATGGAGCTCTGCCTTGGGATGGTTTAGGAGTCAGCCAAGATTTTATGGATCAAGATTAGCAGACGGACCAACATAGGTGCTCTTGTGATGGGTATCTACTATAGATCTCATCAGGAAGGTGATGTACATGAGGCTTTCTTTCAACAACTGGAAGAAGCCTTATATTCGCAGGTCCTGGTTGTCATAGGAAAGTTTAACCGCCCCGGTACCTGTCAGGATGGTACAGCAGGACTCATGTAATCTTGGAGACTTTTTGAACACACTAATGACAACTTTCTGGCAGAGGTAACCGAGAAACCGAGAAGAAAGGGTGTTTTGCGGGACCTCATAGTTAGAAGGGAGAACTTGACCGAGATGTGGAAGTCAGAGGCAGCATTAGCTGCAGTGACTGTGAGATGGTAGAGTTCAGGATCCTGAGAGGAGGGAAAAGGGCAAAAAGTGGCACCACAGCCCTGGGTTTCAGGAGAGCAGCTAAGGCTGCCTCCAACTTTCATGTCTCAGACAAGTGGTTTATCTCAAGAAGTCCCTTCCAATCTAAATGATTCTTTGATTCTGTGAAGCATAAAAAGTATTGCTTCAAAACCCCACTGGACCTGAAAGTAGACAGACACAGGGCAACAAGAAAGGCTTTTGTAGGTACATTAAATGCAAAGAAGGTGAGGGGCAGCGTGGGTCAAAAAGTACTTCGCAGTTGACTGATAAAATTTCAGGACTGCTGCCTACCTCTGAATAATGTGTGTAACCAGAAAGGTCTCTGATGACAGTAAAGATGACAAGTGTTATACGCATCTCCACGACAGACAAGAAAGAGGACCCAGGGAGCTATAAGTCTTACCTCAGTCCCCAGAAAACTCACAGAGCACATTCTCCTGGAAGCCATTTCAAAGCATAAGAGGGACAAAGTGGTAATTAAAATAGTCAACACATATCTACTACAGGCAAATCATACTTGATCACATTGACTGCCATTTAGAATGTAGAGGCTGTCTACATGCATGAGAGGAGAGAGCAATGGATGTAATATAACTTGATTTTAGTCAGGCTTTTTACATCATCTCCCACAGCATTCATATTTGGAAGCTGAGGAATTATGTACTACGCAAATGGGCTGATAGATGGGCTGAAAATTAGTTACCTGGACTGCCAGGTCTCAAAAGGTAGCGATTAATGGCTTGGGGTCAAGCAGGCAGACAGCAATAAGCAAAACAGGCAACACAGGAGCCAAGACTGTTTAACATCTTCACAAATGGCACAGAGTCCATCATTAGCAAGTACATGGACAACTCTACATTAGGGAGAATGGCTGACACAGCCAGTGGCAGAGCTTCACTTCAAGTGACCTTAATAAACTAGAGAATTGGGCTAACGGTACATTCAGAGTTCAGCAAGAGCTACAGATGACAGTCCCTGGAGCAGGTTGGAGACTGACTGGTTGATCAGCAAATGAGCATGATCTTCCAAGTGCACTCTCATCATATGTAAAGGGAGCCGCGTACTGAGCTACGCTGGCATGACCAGCATTGAGGGAAGTCACTACCTTCCTATAGTCTGTAGTAAGGAGTAAGTAATGGTAAGGCTGCACTTAAAACAGTGTGTCCTGCATCTTTCCCCCTCCCTGGGGGTTGTGAGAGCCTGCAAAGGGTCCAGTGGAGACCTATCAACACAGTTGGGGAGCACATAACCTATCAGGAGAGACAGGGGAGCTGGGCTTGCCTACTCTGGCAAAGAGAAGAGGCAGGGGAATATTTCATTGCAGCCTACTACTGCCTGAAGGGAAGATGGCAGCCAATCCACTCCCAGTAGGGGCAGATGATATAATGAAGGGCAACAGCTATTAATTGCACCTTGGTGGGCTCAGAGTGGATATCAGGAAAAACTTTATCACCAGAAAGGCAGTTCAACACTGGAAGAGGCTGCCCAGAGTGGCCATGGAATTCCTGTCTGTGAAAGCCTTCAAGGTTTGCTAGAGAAAGAGGTCTCTGACCTGAGACAGCGTTGGTGACAGTCCTGCTTCAAACAGGAGATTGGACTACAAACTCCCAGAGAAACTTCCAACTAGCACGTCAATAGTTTTACCTTGCTACGACAATGTCATTAATACCCTTAGTGTTATCAACTCCAACTGCAAAATACCTTAACTTTGAGAGACATTATAAAGCAGAAACATCATGATGCTCCTCTATCCTAAGTTTCCAAATACAGCACAAAATATTATGATCCTTCATTTAGAAGTATCAGGGAAACAGCCTGATCTTACGATTTATGGGTTAGAATTCTGTAAAGCAACCAGGATGCCAACAACATAGGGGAAAAATCTCTCCATCCACATAACAGTCTTCATTATTGTCACCATTTTACACAACACAATTCAAGCATAAGCATCATGAACAATCGAACAGAGTCTCAAGCAGTTTAGAACCAAAAAGGAAACCAAAAGCCCCACAACACCAAGAAAACCCATTTAGGTATATGCAAGTCAAGAAAACCACAAGCCCCAAACCACTAAAAAACCTCATTAAGGTATCTTCAAGTCTAAAGATCAGGCAGCTAAATGATTACTGTTTCTGTTCCAGGTAGAGCCACTGACCCACTGCATGTCACAATGACCTCCATCTGCTTCTCTCAGAACTAAAGAAAATTAATACAGTAGAATGACAACTGAGAACCAGGCAGGAAGAATCAAATAGATTTCAATCATCAGACTCACAGAAATAGCAATAACTCCTAACTAATCTGCATAGAAGTAAAATGATTAAAAAACATATTACATACGTATATATCTTAAGGCTTTAAAAAACCCAGTGGCTGTTGTTACAAAGATAACCCAACCTCATATTAAGATATGTGTAACTTCCCTCCTACATTGTTCAGCATCTGCTGGAGCCAAGGAGTCAGCCCACGCTTTGTCGTCTTTAGTGCCGATTTCTAATTCCTAAGCTTTATTTAACATAAGCGCACAACACAGAATTAAGGGCTGTGGGGCTTTTTCTTTTACTGTACATGCTCAGCTAGCTTGTCCTGTGACCCCAGTTCATTTTTGACATTGCTGATATTCTTGTGCTAGTATTCTCTTCACCTTTCTGCCCAGTGCTTATAAGATGTCTGGTACCGTTACCACTCACGCAGTAGCATTCAAGACAAAATTCAGTAAACCTCTCCCATCTGCTCCTAAGCTAGCAATCGGTTCAGCTTCACTGGCAGCACTGTGCATTGACACCACAAGGAATTAGTCTGAGCTCTTAGCACTCTGCCATCCTCCTTAGACATTGGGTGCACTTCTTAATGGGCTCGTAGTCCATCCCTGCTGAGCTAACCAGAAATTACAAAGAAAAAAGATTTAAAAATCAAGTGCTTCAGAAACAGCTATTTTTACTAAAAAGGCTGCTTTCCGATTATCTTGCTTATAGGTAGCAAAGGAACAGGGGTTTAATTCATTCTCCACTCTTCCACAATGTTTTGCCTTTACTGGAACTTTAAAGTGCTGCATCCTTCCATGATATCTTTGACTTCGTTTGCTTTACTCCTCACATCATACCCCATGTCGTAGACCCTCAATGCTGATCTATGCCCACCTCATTATGATTCAGTCCTCAGGTCAGTAAGAAGTCACCTCCACATAGTCCACACATGAACCTGGGAAGTAGGATTTCCTCCCAAATGCCCAGACCCACTCTCGTGTATTGGTGCTTTCAATCCAAGCTGGCTGAAACACCTTGGATCATAAAGTTAAAGCTTGAAACTTCTTTTCCATGGGGTGCTTGCTGTGCCTGCTTTCCAGAGAGGATGAACTCGGCACTGCCTGAGCACCATGTCAGAGGCCTCAAATATCATCCCACCATTCCTTTTCATACCTGCATATGGACAGACAAGGTTTTGAACAACTCTCAGGAGAAGAATTCCAAGACATCCTCAACTTAGCACAAAGCAGCACGCTAGACCTAGAACACTTTTGCACTGTAGTTGCTTATACCTGAACTTAAACCCTAACTGGAATCTTCAGATACAGATGGATAGGTATAGACCACCTGGACATCTGGTTTGGTTGGGGTTTTCTGGTAAAAACCTGCTTTCACCTGCCTCACAGAGAGAAATGTCCTAGAGAAAACGTTTCTCTTATTGCTGTTTGCATTTGCTCTTAAAAGATGTATCTAGACATGGATTAACATATGTTGGTTTATAAGTTCCTTGCTGGCAAAAATTTTTTCTGTCCCTTTGTTTTCCCTTCAGTTGTTCTTTCTTCAACCCCAGTGCTCTCACTGGAGCCAAAATATAAAGGGCACTTATCTGCTGCCTACAAAAATATATGCACACCTTGAATACATTTCCGCTATTTGCCAGTACCCTTGTATTTGTTTTCTCCAACATTCAATACAATGCCATCTTCCTTAAGCACATATATCTCCAGTGCCATATTTTTCCACCCCTCCCCTCAAGCATCGTTATGGCAGTATTACCCTCTATATAGAGAAGATAACCACCTTCAAAAGCAAATAGAATTGTGTGGGAATAGATAGCATTGCTTGTTTCCTACAGGTACTAACCTCAGTTCATTGATCTTTCGGGCAATATGAATCATACCATGGACCTGTTCTGATTCTTACTTGGGCAATTAGCATAGCCACTTAAGGCAGACATAGTGTTAATTTGCACTGTGAGCAATGTTATACTCATTGCTACCCCAGATCATGGGTTGTCTGGCTGGAAGTTTAAGTGCAGCTGGGAATGCTGTAGTGGTTTTTGAGGTTTCTTAAGGGAGCTTCCAGCATGCAGTGAGGATAACAACATATCTGTAAGCCTACCTTACCTGATCCCTTACTTTCCT
>NW_010261083.1:22079-60292 GCF_000690775.1 Eurypyga helias
CTAGGCAAAGCAATCCATATTAGTATTTAGTAACATCATCTCTTTTATTCTCAACAAATAAGTGGCATGTTCAGGCCTCCCAAGTTAGCAAAGCTCAAAAAAGAAAAAAAAAAAAAAAAGCAGAAGGCAAGGCAATGGGATATTGATCCACAGTACAGAAGTCCTTACTTTTCTTCTCCCCAACAGGCAAAGTAGAACACACAAAAAAAAATAAAATCGGGATTTTACCCTCCTCTATGTTAAATAATGCCAAGAACACCACTATCACAACAACCCATTTAAATGCCAGAAGCAGTAATAAATACTTCTACTAAGTATTTTTATTAAAACACTGAATAAAATGCAACAAAATACATAGTCTGTTGTCGTAACTGAGAAGTGTTTTGCCTTTTGGTTTGCTTTTTCAGTAATGATTGAAGGCATTGGTTGTAATTCTAATCCCACTGCCGTTAAGGGAACATGCCTTGACAGCAAAGAGTAGTATTAGATCCCAGTACAGTAATGATGAGCACCTTCATTTTCAACATGTTACTCTTATAATGAGTCTAATCTTGTTCCTGGTTGTGCTTTGAGCAATAAAGAGCATCATGATTACAGCTATGCGGACTCCTGCCAGATCTCTGCTTCTTTCTGTAAGACACAACTGTGATGCCACGTACTTAATTTAATTGTAAAGTTATAAATGCCAACAAGGTTTATGAAACGTTTCTCTGGAGAAATGTCAGCACATTAGAAAAACAAAAATGCAAGGCACTTCACTAGCAACTAGAGCTACCAACAGGATCAAACAAAATAACAATACTTCACACAACTTCTTCCTCCTACAGAAATCTCACATCTACAAATGATTTGCAATTTTCTTTCAGAAAGTGATTTCTGAAAAAGTGATGCTTGCTGTGGGAAAATTCTGATCCTATTAAAAAACCAAACAGCTTCTCTCAGGAAAACAGAAAGCTTGTATTCTACTGTCCTGGAGTCAATGGAGCTTCCTAGCTTGTTTCCCCTGACAGAATTGTAGTTCACAACAACCACAGCCTCCTGTGAACTGGGCCAGTGCACTTAATTTGAGTACATGCTCCTCCCTCCTCCTTCCACTACTTTGGACAGAAGAAGGGAACTGGATAACGTATGCCGCATCAGTCTTCATTAAAAACAAAACCATAAGGAGCATTGAACTCTGTCCTTAGAACCAGTATTTTCTTCATAATTTGGGTTAAAATGTTTTCCCCCAATTTCTGCGCATATATTAATTAAGGGAGAGTCTCTGAAAATGTAAGTAAGGGAAACTAGTCTATTTTACTGAAAATGGCAAATTATTTTTCAAGCTGAATTTAAGCAGCATCATAAAGAAATATTGACAATTTATAGTTCCTGTAAGTAATAGACTGGAGGGTTCTCGTACAATACTAAATATCTTTTATATTTCTATTTTTTTAGTTCTCTAATTTTTTTTTTTTTTTGGGTGTAGTATGTGTAGGTGATGTAAGGGCAATAATGGATGTAGGTACATCATGTACATCATCACCTATCATGTAGGTGATGTAAGGGCAATATTAGGTATCTGGAATTGACCACCAAGTATAGATAGGATATAATACAGAAATGCAAAAAAACCCACACCCACAACCCGAACACACACACAGAGGTGAAAAAAAAACCCACAACCCATACAACACAAAAAAATAAAAAAAAAAAACCCAAACCATATATCACCATTTGTTCAGCCTTATCTTAAAATAGTTCTTTTGTAGGTGAATGTATAAAACTTCCCTAGGAATCCCAAAAAAGGACTACTAACATACTAAACAAGTGCTAACAGCTTCTTCCAATGTATTAGCATGATTACAACATATGAATAAGTATGCTTTTTTCCAATTGGCAAATGCAGCCCTTACCATTGCCTCAGAACCCTGCCTTTCCCATTCTTGTTAGATAAACAAGGAAAGTAACCTTCTCCAATTAATGACAGCTTGCAGTCACAGCAGGATTTACACATCTATTCTGTTATATATCTATGGCCTTATTACAGTCAATATTAGTATTCTGATCATCACTCCATATTTAATTTTAAATTGCAATCTCAGTTATGTTTGTCTTGATTAAGTTATACTATATTTGAATTGCATTGCATCTCATTTTCTATGATGCTGCCAGATATTTAATTATTGGATGGTTCCCGAGAATATCATTTAAATTTAAGATTGTCTGGATGTACAGTATGCATCCCACCACTACCAATATACACTGTTATCTATTAAAAGTATGACATTGATGTGTTTCATAGAATTATTTAAGCTGGAAAAGACCCTTAAGATCATCAAGTCCAGCTGTTAATGTAACACTGCCAAGTCCACCACAAAACCATGTCCCTGAGCACCACCTCTAAAATACATCCAGGGATGGTGAATCAAGGCAGCCTGTTCCAATGCCTGACAACCCCTTCAGGGAAGAAATTTTTCCTAATATCGAATCTAAACCTTCCCTGGCACAACTTGAGGACATTTCCTCTTGTCCTATCACTTTTCATTTGGGAGAAGAGACCAAGCCCCTCCTTTCTGCACCCTCCTGTCAGGTAGTTGCAGAGAGCGATAAGGTCTCCCCTCAGCCTCCTCTTCTCCAAGAATATGAGTATTATGTAATATTCAATAATAATCAAATTATTAGTTATGAATATTCATAAAATATTCTTCCATTTACTAACTTTTGCCAAGAACTGCATCCATAGTGTTAATTTTTAGCTGGTAAAACTTTTCAAGTGTGCTTTCATATTTTGTTATTAAATATATCACAACATGCTAAGCTGGTTTTCAATGCATGAAACCATAAGAAAACTTAGATTGAGGCCACCTTGGAAAGAGGAAAAATACAAAAGTTCTTTTAGATCACAAAGCTGAACACTGCAAGTTAAGGGATTCCCTATTTTCCCCTTAAAACATGTATGTCTGAGATTTGTGAAAGACAAAGCAACTTCCAGTGCAGCAGACATGTAAACTCATCTTTTATTCCACCACAGTCCATAATTCAACTGGTAAGCATTGTGAAGTACCAGTCCTGTGTCTCCCAAGAAGGCTAAATTAGAATATATCAGTGTATATACCCACATTATATTCTGTTGTGCTGAACTGGTAAACCACACCGTGGAAATTACCATCAAATCCAAATTATCTACCTATTTTAATGCATCTCTACTGGTTGCAGAGACCTACAGAGGTTTATCAAGAAAGATTCCATTATTGCCCTTACATCACCTACACATACTACACCAAAAAAAAAAAAAAAAAATCAGGGAACTAAAAAAATAGAAATATAAAAGATATTTAGTATTTTATGGGAACCCTCCAGTCTATTACTTACAGGAACTATAAATTGTCAATATTTCTTTATGATGCTACTTAAATTCAGCTTGAAAAATAATTTGTCATTTTCAGTAAAATAGACTAGCTTCCCTTACTCACATTTTCACAAACTCTCCCTTAATTAGGACTGGCATGGAAGTATTTGTCTTAGCAACCTAATGCACCTTATTAAAACATTGTTTGATACTCAGATCCACTTATATGTTGTAGTAACACGTTATACTCACATATATCCAGTTTGATAAGAAATTTGCACGTTTACTAAAGAAAAACTCAATCTCATTCTAAAAAATCAGAATTAATCATGTTACAAAAAAAAAAATCAATACACATCAAAACAACTTTATCATTGGTGGCCAGACGTTTACCACTAGGAAGATTGACTATGCTCTAGAAAAGCAGGGAGGCACTTATGGAAAATGTAGTCAGCTCAATTAAATCTACTAAAATATCATGATTTTTCAGCAGCATTACAGCTTTTTCTTTTATTACAGGAAGTACACTTAGGCAAAATATATTCAGTGTGCTTCAAAAAAAACCCCGATTAAAACATGTTTTAAAACAGCTCATTTGAAAGAACAGTTATCTGCAGAAACAGATTCTCTTTTTTAATTTTACTTTGGGCACTGCTTTTTTAGCTCATGATTAGAAATTCTTAAATGCGTAAGTTAAACATAGTCTGACTTACTTTCATATCTAGACTGATGCTTGGGAAGTTGTTATAAAAAGCTAAAAAAACCCCTGCAGTTACCACTTTAGATATGAAAGATTCAGAAATCGTACACTCTAGAGCTTGAAACCACAAGATCCCCATCAAGTTTCACAGGGTAGGAGGCAAATTGTCATTAAATTCTCACTCACATCACTCTAAAATGTAAAAAATAAATAAATAAATACAAAAACCTCTAAGATGTGGCTAGCTATATGGTTTGCTGGCATTTCATTCTTCAATGATAAAATATGAGAAAGATAAAGCTGTATTCCATTTTAAAAAAATAGAAAACATAATTATATAATTTGGGTTATTATAGCTCAGATATAATTTGCTTTTCATTCAAATAACCTTTAAGTATGCTTTTTAAAGTAAGAACTTACAGCAACAGGGACTCACAATCATGACATAAGACTCTCCATTTTCCTCATTAAAATATTGAATGAGTCACACCCCCACATTCTGGGAAATGGAAAAAAAATAGTTCTTTCTGAGTTAAGAAACACTGAGATTCCTTTAGGATGAAGCTCAGATTTTTTTTAAAACTTGTTGGCTTTCCACAAACTTCCACAGTGCACAGCACAATTGCAGGGCAGAGGATCTCACCGTCTACCCTGGTGCTACCCACGGCAGTAGCACAGCTGGAGGAAATAAAATTCCTAAAACAGACTATGATGCTAAAAATAGCAACTCATTTTCTTCTAGTAGCCATAGCCAAGAGACAGGATTTTTTTTTTTTTTTTCCCCACCTGATAAGCTACAAGAGATCTTAAAGGATGTTATCTTGGCTATTTTTCCCTCTTGGTTGAGCTTTCAGAACCATCACATGGGCCACTCTCTATTGTTAGCTTCTTTTCAGGATGGCATGACAGTTCTACAAAAGAAGCTTTAAGACCTAGAGAAAACATAAAGGAGAGTGGGACGGAAAAAGATAATTATGTATAATTGGAATTTCTGTTCCATCTGTACTGAAGGCTGCATGGGCTGCGCTGAATCAGGCAGAAGATACAGAGGATACCAAGTAAAGCACTGAGTATTTAATTTGTATCAGCCATTTATGAAAGCTTTTCTGCCTAAAGTTGCTTGGAAAAGGACAGGCTAGAAAAAAGATACAACACCAAAAAACAGCACCAGCATAGGGATTTTTATTCATATTTTTTCTCATTGAATTCCCATCTGATCTGTGGGTCTGTATATGCACAAGAGGAAGAAATGGCAGGGATTTGACTTCCCTTTCAGTGACTGCTTCTAACCCAACTCTATTCAAATTGTACGTTCAAAAACTGGCTTTCTAGGGGTTCATGCTTCTCCATACCCCTATTTAAATTGTAAATCATCTATCCAGCAGAACACATCATACACCCCACTGCATTACTTTGTAATTCCAAGCTGGACCAACATGGTCTGAAAAGCAAAAGCTTTCCTGATCTCCTCCTACTTGCCTGGGCCAGTAAAATCCAAACAAAACCAAACAAACAAAAATTATGCTTTCAGCATATCACCTCTTAGCTCTGCCATGGGTAACTGTCATCTTGCAGGCCTAGAGAAGGGCATACAGATGAAATACTTGCAAATCAGTGCTCAGAATGGATGTAATTGTCCTATTGTATATGTCCACTGATCATCGAGACATGGCATTTCCTCCATACAAAACAACCACTGCAGGGAAAGCAAGAACAGAATTATCATTAACAGCTTCTACTGATAAGTCTATAGTTTATAGCCCTGCTAGATCCAATATTTCAGGCAGAAAGTCTTTTTGAAAGGTAACAACTCTGCTTTGATTTCATGGCAATGATACGGTCTTAAGAAGCCACTGAAGATGAAGAGAGCAAATCACATCAGACAGCTTTTATTCTCTATTTCTTCAAAAATTACAGTCCAGGATAGCATTTGTGAGGATGACAGAGGTAAGACTTTCCCTCACATAAAAGAAAATCTTACCCATACTATTTTTTTCAATAATATCTGTAATTTTGCTGCACTTCCACTGTTGAGACATGTGACAAAACGACCTGCCCCTTGAAAAGGGGGCTCGGGAAGAAGGTGAGAAAATGAATAGTCCACATGTTGCTGTTCCAGTCTTTAAGAACTCCATCAGCCTCAAAGTACATGGGCTTTTCCACTTTAAAAAATTGACTACCTTTAAAATCACCAAATTCCCAGAAAGATAGACACAAGAGAGTAAATCAGACCAGAAACCTTTCAGAATAATTTCTTTTCAGACTAAGTGAAAGCTGAAAGACTGCATAAATGGTATTTCACCTAAGCCACAACATGATGGTCAAGAGATGATGTTCATTTTCTATGCAGTAATATTTGATTGCCAAGGACAGAAGGCACCGCATTCCCTGGGCTGAGGCGAGTTGTCTCTGGTCATTACACCTGGCAGCTTCACCAGATGCAGAATGGGGAGTTGTCCATTGTATGTTCTGAGGTCGTATTTGCTCTTTCCCAGGAGGTCTAGGGACTGCTGACCTTTTAGGATTGTGGGTGCAATCTTTCAGGACAAAGACAGGTAACACTGGGAGTGTCCTCAATGGTACACAATGCTGTGTGGCTGAGGTCAGCTATTCCCTTCTCTTTTCACATTAAAGAAAACCTATCAAAAACTGTGCAAGTGTGATCCATAGGCTGGAGACCCAAATGTACCACGTATTTCCTTTAGTTCAAGAGATTTTGAAAGGTCATGGAGACCCAAATGTACCACGTATTTCCTTTGGTTCATGAGATTTTGAAAGGCCATGGAGACCCAAATGTACCACGTATTTCCTTTGGTTCACGAGATTTTGAAAGGCCATGGCCAGGGGTGGTCATTGTCATTCGTGAGTAGTGTAAAGTTTGACATTAACAGGAACAGGCCAAGACTTAGAATCATTGTTAATGACAACATCTTAATGATCCTTAAACTTCCTATTGCTACTGATACTCCGTTACTGAGAGTTATCTAAAAATAAGCTTCTTTTAAGTTAATCAGTATGCAAAATACAGAAAGTCCTTCTTATTTCTTCCCTAGGACTACACCCTGACCATGTACTTCCAGCAGTCTTGGAGGGATAAAAGACTCTCTTATTCTGGAATACCTTTGAACCTAACTCTGGACAACAGAGTGGCTGACCAGCTCTGGGTGCCGGACACATATTTCCAAAATGACAAGAAGTCATTTGTCCATGGGGTGACAGTGAAAAACCGAATGATTCGACTTCATCCAGATGGGACAGTCCTTTATGGCCTACGGTACGTTCGGGTTTTTAACTGGATATATGGCTGGCCAGACAGGATGCAAGCTGAGATTGGTAAGTGCAGATAGTACCAATGCTGCTGTTCTCTCCTTTTTCCTGGGTTCCCAGGACAGCCTTATGAGTCAGCAAATACTCCATCCAAAGCACCACAATACATCCAAGAACTTTCCTCAGGGCATCAAAACTACCTTTAATAGCTATGTCCATAACTAACATAGCCTAATGCGTCTCTTTCTTTTGGCTCCTCTGAGCATGTTAACACTGCTAATGAGTTCTTTACTACAGTTCTCACCTGTAATCAATCATAGCTTAGACAAACACTCTGACTTCCTGAAATTTCTCCAACAGTTCCTTAGAACAATGTAAAATATAAAATTGGAAGCCATCTGAAGAAATGTGAACGGCATTTGGTAGGGAATAAAAAGAAAAAATTTACATGAATTAAGGGTTATCTGTACATCCAAGTACAGGTTTTCTTTAGTCTACGCTGATTTATCACTGCCTCTTTACACCACAACTGCTTCTTCATACGGTACAACCTATGTTCACCCCTGTAGACAAAAATATATTCTAAAATCTCAAGAGGCACAATCTAATGATGAGGTACACAAAGATAAAATTAAAACTAAACCAAGTTATTTGTTATGTTGAGGTTACTGCAGAGCCTGAGTAGGCTTTGCATTATTTTTAAAGTTAAGGTAGCTTTGCCTGGAAAACTCCATCGCCTGCTGGAAACAAACCTTTGATCACTTTTATCATTCAACAGCGAAAATAATGTACAGAGAATATGAACCTGAAAGTATACTTCAGTTAATCGGAAAAACATCATAAAGCATAACACCTAGCTGAAATATCTCAAAACGGTACCTAAGGATTGAAAACATAAAAAACTGCTGCAGCAGTTCAAAATGAGAGCAATATTTGGGGAAAGATAACTTAGCACATACCGAAAATTTTGAAATGACGTCTTAGCCTATAAAAACATAACCTTTTAAAATACATTGCCTATGCACTCAGAAAAACCCTTCCAACCCATCAATTCAAGCTTCACAAAAAAACAAAAATAATTTAAAAATTACTATTTTGGTTCATCATAATTTTTCTTTTGAACTTGTCAGATTCACAGGCACTGCATCAGTCACTACCAAGGACCACACAGGCACTTTCCTACAGCCTGAGCTGTTCCAGTACACAAAAAACACTACTTCAGTTGTGAAAGAAAGCAGGGAACCCATGAGGAAATAGCTGACAGACCACAGGTAGTCATTATCACCTGCTAAACGGAGCATTTGAAAAACACATCTTTCCCATTGCCTTCAGACCTCCTACAGTCCCTTTCAATCAAACTAACTCCTGAAAATCAGCTTAGCAGGGCAGTGTAATTAGAGGACTTTTTGGCCTGAGAACTTTTAATTTATTGGGTTTTTTTAAGGCCAGGAACTAAATTTATGTAAATTCCAGGATTTGCACAGTGGCAAGAATGTGCATTAGAGCCAAGTAGTTCATCACAAGCAGTTGTATGCAATACAAACTACACCTAGAAACATACGCCATGCATGTACTACCATACATGTGCTATACATCTGATATCTATAACTGTCTTCTGCAGAGGTAGCAAAAGCAGCTGTGACACATCTGGTGAATCTACCACAAGTCCTCTCATGTGCTACATCCACAAAGCACCAAGCTGGACAGAGAGCTGTGACCCTGCCCAAGCATAACGCCTGTGCTTTTCATCTGAGGGATGCTCAGGCAAACCTCCAGTGCAACAGCAAAGACTGTCACCTTCCCATAAGGAGGTTGCTAGTTCGTATGATTCAATAACCATTTGTGTTTGAATAGTTAAGCAGCAGCTCTGCAGCAGCTGCCGCTCTGCAACTTCATACCCCATCCAATACCTCACTGCTCTCCGTAGGAAAACCAAACAAAACCAACGCCACAAATAAACAGAAAAAGCCCACACAAGCATGAGGAGCAATCTAAGTTCCACACACTTACAACTCTAGTACTGGGCCATTGCCTTCTCCTCCCTCAGCCCTTAACGCGCACCGGCACAGGAGCAACCTGGGGGTCTCCCAGGTTTCTGGGCTTCCCCACCTTCTCACCCCAGAGAAGGCAGCAGGGGTGCAGGAGCACCAAATATTGCCAGGTATGCTCACACCTACTGACGGCGTTCTCATAACCAACCACGTGCAGAAAGAGATGCTCAGCTGTCAGGTCTTTTGCACAGCTCAGGCTGACGCGCAACGTTTCCTCCGAGGACGAGGCAGCTATTTAGACATGTGGTGAGCAGACGTTGGTCTGTCAGCTGCCGGTGAAAACACTTGTAATGTCCCCATCCCACAAGAAAGATCTGGTCTAAGACAAAGATAACAAATGAGCGGGAGAAAGAAGGAAGTTAAGAGACACTGAAACAGGTTTCATACAACAGATGGCAGTGACTGCACTGTTCGCATCTATTAGCGGTCAGTGTTCTCATGGTAATAAATATGCCCATAGGTTACCTTTAGGTCATACAAACAGCAATTTCTTCACATACCAGATGACACATATGCCTCATAAGAAAGAAAACACTCCAGAAAATGTTCTTAGGTAAAATTCAACATTGCCTGCTAGAAAATTGAGCACAGCTCCAATCTCCGTCTGACACATAGAGAAGAAACTGTGCAACATATTAGCTTGCATTTAGCTTCTATACAGTAGAGCGTGAGAAGACAGTATCGCCAAACCTCTCACAGAGCAGCTGCGAGTTTCACGTTCTTTGCGAAGATGGAGCGCTGGCCTGGCATGGCTTGAACAAGACATACAACACCAATTACGCTGCAGACCAGGATCTGAGTTCCCAGCAAATTAGGCAGGGCCTTAAACCATCTCTCAAGGATGATTTAAATGCCTGCTTTCCCCCATACCTCCTATTCCCCGCACAAATTTCCTATTTTCAGTCCAGAATTAAATGTGTCTTTGCAGGCTCAGACGTGAAGTTTTACTGGCTTCTTTAAACAGGAATTGGAACACTCACAAGAGCTCTAAATACCCTGCTTTGCTTGCATCCGTGTACTTGGCAGTTCAGCATTGATGTGATGTTCAGTCTCAATAGAGTTGAGGAAAAATAAAACAAGGTTAATCATCTGGCTTTACAGATGAATAAACAAGGGAAATATGCACTGAATGCACTGGACTGGTTTTAGATCTTATAGCAATGGATTATCACTGCAGTATGTCTCCATTATGATATTATTTTTATGATGAAATAAACAAGTCTCTTTGGCTATTTTTTTGCCAGTAACTTTCAGCTGCTATATCCCCACAGTTCAGAGAAGGACGTGTGCATATAAACTTGTACAGACACAGAATCCTCCTAAACCTTCTGCCCTCTAAAATTGCACATTGCTCGTCTCTTACTGCAAATGTCACTTCTGTTAATTATTCACAGTAGTGAATAATGCGTAACATCACTAACCAAGAAATTCTTTCATCCTATTGCCTAAGCAAGTAAACACACATAAACATATTTAGCTCCACGTTAATATTTCCGCTGAATTCCATTTCAAATATGTGAGGGAAGTTGAGTGTCACTGCTAAGAATTATGTACCTGAAGTGCACGATTCTGCGGTTCCTATCAAGCACTCCCACCAGCAGCTATTATTATTCTCTGTGGTGTAGCCACCTGCTTCCGAAGAGAAAGAAAAAAAAACTCCCTTTGAGCCAACGTGCAAACCTGCAGCACTGTGAGGCTGGTGTCCGAGACAGCTCTCGCCTGGTCCCATTACAGGTGGTAGAACACTGGATTCTTCTTTACTTTTTCCTTGTTATTAATAAATCATCAGATCCCATTAGCTATAGTCCTTTTGGCACTAACAGCATGTCTCATTACTTTATTGCCTTTTCAGGCAAGATTCCCTAGAAATCTCTCCCAAAGCTCTAGATTCTCAAACCAATAGAGGCTGTTCTGTTCTTTTCTTGTCCTCTTTCGTTGGTAAGATGCTAGAAATACAACCTATATTTAAGGAAACATTATTAATTTATTGTACTAAATTCCATATTCAAATCCTTATGTTATGATGTCAAGGACAGAAGCTCTGATTTAAATCATCCTTTCCCAGTATTTTTATGCCACCTCTTAATTCTCAGCATTCCACTAGCAGAACAAGGACATCTTTCTGCTTCTGAGACATCTGTTCTGTTACCATGGCACTGCCTCAAAATAAACATCAGCAGAGTTTCATCTGGTGTGGTGAATGCAGCATATCCTTCAAAAGTATTAGTTGTTAAGAAATGCAACCTACCTGGTACTTTTATAGAGACTTCCCTGCCTTCTGATGTTCAAACACAAACCCTGCTTTCCTTAGACCTTCATTTATTTCAAGGCAAGGGGGCTGAGCATATTGCCACAAGTATGTGAAGGTCTGGCTTGGAGTACTGAACCTTTGGTTTTAGTGAGGCCACGCATTTCTGTTCTGCTGCAGCAGAGGATGCTGCTTTGCTAAGCACTGCTACAACTGCAAGGGGATGGGGGCGGAAGGATGATCTTTGCCTTCAACATAAGGACTTATTTCACTGCTTCTTACACAAAGGAGGTCTTCTGTGATGTAAACGCTGTCAGTCAGACACATCCATCTACCTCCAACCAATTCACAAATGTGAACTGACCCATGCAACATTAGCTTTACTAACCACTTACTCATGCAATGTCTGTGGAAACCCTTCTAGCATATCCTAAAGGTGGAATACAAAACAAGCTACAAGTATTCTGCATTTAATCTTTAATCTTGTATTCTGCATATAATCTTAAAAGTAAATTAGAGAGTAAACTTCCCTTCTTGACTGTCTCTTATTTCGGTGACATATCCAAGGGTGTTGTTAAAGACATTTGCTAGCCAGAATCTTACATCTTTTAGTGCAGTGAAATTTCACTGCTTTGTGGATTGGTTTTGTATTGCCATGATTTTGGGCTATGGAGTTTTGTTTTTTCCTCCAAATACCTTCATAGATTTCATTAGAGTCAGTTCTTGGGTCCTTCTGAGGACATCCCATCATGGCTACAAGCAGCCTACTCACACTGGTACTCAATAGATTGCCCTCACCTGTGTTACTAAACAGCTCCAGCCAAAAAAAACCTGCAGTCATCTTAAATGATAACACCCAATGTCATCTAACTGAAATAAAAAGCTGCTTTTTGTTTCACTCCACAGAAAAATACATAACAACTTAAACAGCTTAGCAGGTGATAGAGTAGTTTTGAAAATGATACAGAAAGCTATTTCTTCCATGTATCAATGCCAAAAGAATTAGCAGAGGGCTTCTGTAAAAAAAATGTGTTATGCTGCGGTACAGAATCCAAGGAAGAGCAAAACTTTAGATCACAATGATGCAGAAAACTTCTTTCTCCTACTTAGGGTTTTCCTATGTGGTTACCTGGTGTTACAGCTCACAAGAACTGCCTGAAACTTCCTTTGGGTTTTTTTGAAACTTGAAGATACACAAGAACTTTGCATAAGTCAACCATATATTTGTCATTTCTTCCACCTCCCAAACCTTTTTCAGGTCATGAGGGTCAGTTTTCAGGATTCACAGGCAAATGAATATATTCCTCAATGCACAGCTATTGGGAAGGGGTAGGGGTGAGGGGAGCAGTTCATGTGCGTGTTGTGGGTGCCAGTTCAACCTGCCACAGATCCCACTGGGCCTGCTGCAAACTTTCTTCCAACAGACTACCCTTAAACAAGTAGACACTCCTGGTTAGGAGCATGATCCCTAAACACAGGAGATGCACTGCTAGGAGCATCAGCTCAGAAAAAGGGAGAGGAAGAGGCTATGGCAGATTGATGCTGAGGCAGATGGATTTTCCTGTGTCCCTCCTGCTGTGCTCCTGTGTCAAACCTACTGTCATCACCTCTTCCTTGGGCATCACATGGCTGGTACAAGGAGATGAGCGAGCAATGACCAGTACCTAAACCCATGGGGAGAAAGCAGTTGGCACCAGCAGTCTGTGCACGGAAGACAGCACACATGGCCAAAATACAGCTGCATTTGTTAACCAGGCTTCAGTCGCTGCCGGAGAAAGAGCCACTCCTTACCCTTGGTGGTTACCAGAGGGGAAAAAAAGCAGCAAAGTTCGCTCGTGATCTCTCATGCTTGGGCAAGGACTCCTTGAGCCTGTGTGTTTATGAAGCGTAACAGAGAACATATGTATTTGCCTGGGAGCTGCAGCTCCATCAGTATGTGACATTGCCATAATCTAAAAATGCGTTTTCAGGATCCTTCTTACCATGTGCAACACCGGTTCATTTGACATAGCCAGTACTAAGTCACTTGCCACATACCACAGTTAATTTGATAGAAATTGCAAACTGGTTTGTAGAATACATTCTCAGAGAAAAAAAAAAAAATCTATTTTATCATCTCAACACAGCTACAGTCTGCAATTTACTGCATGAGGCAGAGGAGCTCTCAAGCAGGCACTGGCATACCAAGACACAGCTTATTTTTCACACAGAGGCTGAGGGATGTGCTTGTCTAAATACTGCTGAAAACAAAAGGAGGCAGTACAGGTGTAGTCTGTCTCATAGCTCTCTGCAAGAATGGGGAGGGAGCAGCAGGGAGTGAGACACTCAGCGTCGCTCATTTTTAGTGAATGAGTGAGCAAATCTAACTGAAGAACCGTTATATGCTCTAGTTGAGAGGAAAAATGTGGAACAGAATAAGAGAATCCTGCAGAAATTGTATTTGCTCGCTTTGTTTTTCCAGACACAGAGAGAGATGTAATTACATTCAGACACCAAACAAAAAATAGCGAGGATAAAGGAACCGTAACCTAGACACTCCTAAGCTCACACAAAAAAAACCAACCACTGCATTACTGTAGTGCAAATAAAAAGTACTTTTTATTTTTTTCTTTTAGTGGTTGTGTCCTCCCCAGACTGAGTGCTCCCTGCAGCCGTCTAACTAGCTAGCAGCAGGCAACGCAGCAGTAACAGCACAAATCTCTACTGCTCCACTGCGCCTGTTGCATTTCAGAAACATTTTTTTCAGGTCCAGCCTGACTTTTCTCCAGCTCAGAAGGCGAAACCCACATTTACACTCCCTGCCAGCTTAGCTGCATTCTCCTCTCCCGGTGCGAACACTTCTCCCCAAACCTTCCTCCTCCTGCTCCTCCCAGGGCTCTCCGTGCCCAGCCTGCAGTTTCTTATTCCCTTGCTTAACGTACGAAGATTGGAAAGGACAGAGTGCTACAGGATGGGAAGGATGATAAATCAGTGGGTAACCAGCACATTTAGTCCATTCTCTGCGTGAAGCTTAATTCATCATTTTTGTAGTTCTCCAGTATTTCGTTGGGCACCGGGGGGAAACTCTACGTCCTGCGTTGCTCTGTCCTTGTCCCCGGAGGCTGCCGCTTACTTCACTGCTTAACGCCACGGCTGGAAATTGAACCTCAGTTCAGGCACCTCCTCACTCTCGAGTGGGTAGATTTGTAACCTTTATCCTGCGTCCTTGTAATGCAATCTCACTACTACTTTACTCACACATTCGTTATACGTGATGTAACATCAATCACCACAGAGCTTCATTTCTTTAACATCCTCTGATGAAGAATACCCGAGACTGAGATCATTGTAGTCATTTATAACTGAAAGCACACAGCCAAAACTGAGAAAGTTAAGACAAAAGTGAGTACTTAGGGGGCGTGATATATGTAGACCTTTACTACTGTGGGTAAACCAGAAAGCCTATAACTGCTCATGGGCTTCTTTGTGCAAACCAGAAATATTGCTTCCGAAACACTGAGGTTTTCTTCAGTGTCAAGCAGAAAATGGAGCCAATAGGCATGATAAAATGAAGTGGTAAATTGGCACTTAATAAATAGCACAAATGGAAATGGAAGACTGAAAACTGAGAAAAAGGAAGAAAACTAGGGTTAAAGACTTCAGGTTGAATGTGTCCTGTGGAGAGTGTACACACACACAGAGACACTTAACATGGACTCGGCTTTGAATCGGAGCAGTGGCTCTTGTAATCAGCAGTTAAGTACATAAGCAGTCTGGTGGAGTCACAACAACTGGCTTCATGGGCTTGAATTTCAAACACCAGCTTCAGACACTGTAATTGCTTGTGGCTATCACGACAGCACTTTGAGGAACTGAATTATAAGCGTTTTGTAGAGCAAAGCCCACTAGACTTTATTCAAAGACCAGTTAATTCAAGCAAACTCCAGATCAAACTCAGATTACTGAAGTTATAATCACCTGTTTAAATATATTAATATTGTTAAAATACTATTTAACCATATTAATACCATCCAAAGAACAATAAAGAAAATTAGGCAACATTTAACAAGTATTTAAAGCTGAAGGACAGTGCGAAGTGTGGATTATGTATTTTCTATACAGTATATCTCTTGCTGTCCTTATATTATTATTATTTTCTTATCCTCTATTTTACATACTATGTTCTGCCTATTAAATCTGAGCAAGTCCTCCCATTCATATCAGAAGTGCACATGTCTTCCAATGCTTTGGAATTATTCCTCTGCCGCTGTCTACCCAATCTGCACCAAAATAGCACTTTTAAATATAATGGTCTTTTTTTTTTTTTTTTACTATTTATTTTTAAAAGAACTCCATTCACACCAAAGCTCACTCTAGTGTGTATAAATCATACTGTTATTTATAGTTGCCTCAAACACACTGGGAGACAGAAATTAAGTAAAAATAATGTAATGGCAGAGATCAACACTGAAGTACTTTCAGTCAAGAAAAATTTCAAATAAATTTATATCCACTCTAACAATCACTTCACCCAGTAACAGCATAGGCAATTTTTTACAGGTATTTCTTTCTTTACTTGCTTTTAGGGGGTAGGTATCATATGAGAAAGGAGCATTTGTATATTTACCATCTCAGCTTTCTCCTCTCACAAGCCATAAAAGCTGGTGCCTGATAACCTGTTAGGTGCATAGATACCTTATAATTGAGTAACCAGAAAGAAAATCCCCACGAGTTTTGCACACGAGCTATGCAGCTCCTAGTGTATCAGTGTCGCCAGTTACACACATACCATTGCTGTAGCACATATTTTCTCTTCATACTCTGGAAGATAGTGCTTAAATTTGCATAACTAATATTTGCTTTTTCCCTGAAACACTAGGTTTTTAACACATTTAGTGCTGCATGTAGTTTGCAGGGAACAACAAATGGACATACACAGTTATACCACTTGCCTTTTCAAAAGAGAAAGGCAAGAAATTTTCTAAAAACCCCTGAAATTTAACTTACAGAGCTGGTATGTATTGTTAGCAGTATGAATTATTTAGTATGTTTTTATATAATGCAATGTACAGGTACATAGCAATAGGGACCTGTGCTGAATCCCAACGTGCTAACATAGCTTAAGCAGTGCATTTCATATCAGCATACATTTGGTGCCTGCCACAATACATGTGTTTTCCACATCTTGAAGTTCATTAAAAAGACATTTACCAAAAAGCAAATCCAATTCCCTCTAATAATAAAAATTTAAAAGAGACAGTAATTAAAGTTGTACTTTGCTGCATATTTCCAATTTGCATGCTATTAATTTTGAGCACACTGAGAACAATTATTATTGAGGGAGAAAATGTAAGTTCTTAGATGCTCAAACCCAACCTCACTCTTTTCATTTATATTGGCGTTGATCAGTGACCTCAGTAAAGTACCCATTCAACCAAAACCAGAGGGAGGGTAGGTAGGAGTGGGTGTGAAGGGTAAATCTGTACTTTTTCTATGTGATAAAAGTATCAGGCAGGTAAATTAAGGGCCATGGGGAGGCAGCAAATATTTTACCAGACCTGCACCAGATTGATGAATCCTCCCAAAAGGGAAGAGTCTTAATTTAGGTGTTCTAAGAGACAAGAAAAATCCTGACGATCACTACCCTAAAGCTGCTGTAATCCTGAGCAAGTGCTGGGACATCCCATTCACTAATGACACACAAAGTGAAAACGGAAAATTAATAAAAGCTGCCAGGCTGTGGGGGCTGCTGCTTCTCAGAGACAACCCCTTTGCTCACAAAGCTCACCGCTGTCAGGCCGTACCTACTCTTGTGCCACACCATGCGGAAGGTTGGCTTGTAGCACATCAAGTGTTCAAGGGTATCAACATCCAGAGCAACCCTGCCTTAATTAATGCACTAAGGTAATTAAACACATGGTTTTAAGTAATCATGCATAAAAAAATGTTTTCAGGCAATGTATTTTCTCCTTAACCCTCACTCTTCTACAAATATCACCACTTAAAAAAGAGGTTTATCCTTTTTTCTTAAATGTCATTGGCCTAGTTTAGAAGCAGCTGCAAGAGAATTTACAATCTAGAAAATAGCCAAACCCTTGAGTATAATAAAATGTAAAATTACTCAATAAATTACAATAGTACATTCTTCTATTTGGCACATTTGCTGTAGTATCAACGTACATGGTCTCATAACTGCCAGGCCAAAATGACCTCATTTTAAGAGGCCAAATGTGTGACTACTGGAACGTTTTAATTTATAAAGCCATGAATAATGTGAGATTACTAAGTATTGCTATAGCACTGGTAATACAGTCTCACCTTAAACTGCAAGTCTGACCTCTTTTTGTTAGACTGAGAAGTCAACCTGAGCAGACAAGAGGAGATGGGTACATGAAATACAATTTATGTAGTTTTGGGTGACGTATTTGATTGGATTAGAAGTATAATTAGACATCATCTTTCAGGGAAAAATCTAGAAGCATCAGAAGTACTGGAGCTACTCAGAGCCTAAGGCAAGAGCCAGAAGCACGAACAAAACAACTTAAAACTCACTCAGCAGTTAAACCTACAGTATGTAGATGTACATGTGAGTGACCTATGTGAGAGTCTGAGCTGACCTCAAACTATTTCTTGGTCTCTGGGTAAATCATCAGGCAGCAACATCAGCCTCAGCTCCCTCAGCCCACCCACAGCATGGTCTACACCCAGAGTGGCTGATTTCACCTCAACTGAGGTACCAGCTCACAAGTCAGGGTAACACATCACTCACAGACTCCAGCCTCAGTACCAACATGTCCTGTCGACAGAGGCATTGGCTCCAATCCTCAGCTCTCTCAGCCCACGCACAGCATGGTCTACACCACCCAGAGTGGCTGATTTCACCTCAGCTGAGGTACCAGCTCACAAGTCAGGGTAACACATCACTCAAACACTCCAGCCTCAGTACCAACATGTCCTGCCAAGAGAGGCATTGGCTCCAATTCTTAAAATTCCATTAAAAGAAACAACCAAAAAACCTCTCACAAACAATGACAGACCACACAAAACACCCCACCATCCCAAAACAACCAAATAAAACATAAACACACAAACAAAACCACCACACAGATCCTTCCTAGAGTCAGGTCAGTAAGACTATACACACAGCTTCTCTTTGGAAAGAGCAGCTAAAACCAGATCACAACAAATACAAATTATTTGTGCTTACTTTCTGCAAAACTATATATTTTCCACATGGGAAAAGTGTCCATTCATGAAAATTGCCAAATACCAAGTTTCCAAAGCCATGTTTGTAACAATAGGTTTGGTGGTCCAAAAGATTCCAAAAAGATATACATACACCCCCTTACATTAGCATATTTTCTACAGATAAGGCAGAAAAGTTTATCATCCGAGAAGGTAAGTTACATAGAAAGGGTAAGCTCGGATTTCCCATGCATCACAGCACAGGCAGTAGAAATTTGGGGAAGTTTAGACTCTTTCACATTTCTCAGGCCTTGGAAATTGAACTCTCTGATGCATGCTACTGATGTCTCTTCGCAGAGCCACTCTCACCACCTCCGAGAGCATGGTCAGAAGAGACTGCAAATGCAGCGTTTTTCATAATCTTTAGATAGATGGATTTATAAACAGTGTAAGACAGTGTGATCAAATGGTCATACTGGAAGCATAAATCTACTTCCAGTGCTGTTTGGAATATATTTGTGTAAATAAAGAAACCAGAAAGTAAATCTGGTGTGGAAATTTTAATATTTTTGGTTTTATTACCTGATGTAGGAGGTTTTAAAATTGTTCTCAGGTTTGATGATAAACCTTCTTACAAAGGAAAGCACATATTTCTTAAGGCTATCTATTTTTTGGTAAAATCGGAGATTAAATAGTTGAGTTTCAAAAAAGCCTTACAGTTATCCAAGTAAATCATATGTATGTCCCTAATGCTGTATTTATTATTTTTAGTATGTTCTGATCAAAGGACAAAGAAAAATGCACAGATTTAGTTTCTCAGTAAGGATTTAGTTCAAATAATGTCTTAACCCATTTCCGTTATTTTCTTCTATCAGAAAACAACTGTGGAACACACCTTTGGAATTCTATTAAAAAAAACAAACAAACAAAAAAACCCCACACACACCGAAACCCATCTCAAATTCTGTTTTATTAGCTCATAAACTATTCCATGAGAGATATTTCTATACCTGAAGAAATGTTTCTGAGGAAATACTTATGATGAATCTCTAGTCAGAGATTTGGCAAATGGGGAAAGAATAAAAAATTGACATATTATTTCCTCAGAATAATTCTATTGACTCCATCTGGCATCATTTGAAATACAGTTGGCTATTGTTTGACTTACCTTGTTACAAGATCTCCAAATGTTGAGTGTTTCACTTAAAGAAATAAATACAACAGCTATAAAATTAACTTTTATTTCGGCAGAATTCAAGGATGGTATATCAGGTTTTAATTTTTTTTTATTATTTCATTATATGAGCTTTATGGTTCTGCTCTTAATATAGTTAATGCTGCCTTTTCTTGATACAGGATATACACTTACCCTGTTTGCAGGAAATTACTAAAATGCACAAGAACTCGAAACTCTCTCTAGGATGTTAGATGGTCTTAAGCCTAAATTGCAACAAGACCTGTATCAGCCAGATTTTTAAAAGATCTAAGGCAAAAAGGGTGGTGAGGCCCTGGAACAGGTTGCCCAGAGAAGCTGTGGATGCCCCATCCCTGGAAGTGTTCAAGGCCAGGCTGGATGAGGCTTTGAGCAACCTGGTCTAGTGGAAGGTGTCCCTGCCAATGGCAGGGGGGTTGGAACTGGATGGTCTTTAAGGTCCCTTCCAACCCAAACCAGTCTGTGATTCTATGAAAAATTTCAGCTTTTCACCATCCACCTTTAGATCTAAGGAACAGCAATTTCCACTGAAACACTTTAGATGAACCAAAAGTTTAGCAACTGAAACTTTCCTTAAGTAAAATGCTTTAAAAAAAAAAAAATCTAAATAGTAATTTAACTCAAGTTCTAAGAAGTTTTGAAACACACAGCTATCATCCAAGTGTGGGCAATCGCGTGCAGTAAGACTAGTACAGCTTTCTCAGCGTTACCTGGGAGCCCTCTGCTGGGACTCTGCCTTCAGAACCAAGCAGAGAGAAGAGTGTTGTTTTGAAGGTGTGTCACAGATGTTTCAGTAATATTTAATTACTCTACATATGCTATATGATCCACCTTAGAGTCACTGAATACTTAATTTCTCATAAGCAAATCACTACACAGGAAAAAAATAATTTCGCTCTGCATAATAAATGCATTTGCTGCTATCAGTTAAATATTTAAAATATTTTAAAGTATTCCTAATTCTGGGAAATGTGTGAAGATTCACATGGACAGCCTGTGTTCTAGATATAAAGAATTCAAACTGCAGATGATCTTTGTGGCTGATAAGATGCCATAAGCAGAATTATTTATTCAGTTTGATTAACAAAAAAAAACCCCAAGAAGCAACAACATTCCAGACAGAACAAAAAAACCTACTAAAACACTTTTAGGACTGCAGGAAAAGAAAAATGCTAGCATTCATCTTCGTCTTTTATGGAAGAGTAATATTTTCATTGTGTCACCTGATTTAACTGCAAAAAAGACAAGTTTTCAGGCACACAAACTCCTCTTCAGGTCAAACTGTAGCAACAAATTTCAAGTTGAGTACAGGTTAGAAAAATCACTATTAACTCACAGATCCATCAGTATTTCCTTTCCTGACAAAACTCAAAATACTTCAACCCATGCTGCACTCGCTATCTCCTCCGTTCCACCAAGCACGATTGTGCAATTAAACTACCTGGGATGATAAACACTGATATTTTTCCACAAATATTTTGTACCTATATCATTTCATTCTTATGGTTATGAATGGCACAGCCATAAAGTTTAGCTTCCAGATTCGTCTTTGAGGATGTTTTGTACACGTCCCTACAAGCTCAAGATTGAGACGTCAATGATGGAGCACCTGCTTCACTGGAAGTGTTTTTTCAATGGCAATGGGAGTTTCTGTCTTTTATGACCACTGAGCTGACGGCTGTTTAATAGATATAGGAGCTTTCATTCTCTAGTGGTCTTTTATTCTGTTTCTGAATCCTTTTTTCTATCATTTCTTAATGGCAAAAAGTCAGGCTTATTTTTAAGATGCCAGTGAAAATATCAAAGCATTTTCATGAAAAAATTCAAAGGCCTGCATGCCCACAAGATTATAAGTAAAGCTGCCTGAATACTGCACAGTGCTGTCCATGAATTTTCACTCTTATAGGGAATAACTCAATCTCCTGCCATACTCAGTCACCTGTAGGAAATGTTATCAGTATAAGCGAGGTATGTTTTGCCAAATTGAAGAGTTATTAGCATACTCAAAGAGACAGCCCTGGCCATAGCAAGAGGAGTTAAAAGATCAAAGGAAAAAACTTATCATGGTTCTTTCCACTATGCCAGGCATGAACTTATTTTGTGTAAATGTAACAAGAAGTAAAATGTATATGTAAATATTCATACTTCCAAAGGAGCCTTAAATTAGACTGATGAAGAATGTATTAAACCAGTAGAAGCTGCAATAAATAAAGTTCAAAATATAACATTTCCAAACCCATTTTTAGATCCCTCTCCTGGAAAGGTTCCCAACTCCTTCCTTCAATAGAAAAATAAGGTTTCCATTCAAGGAAAAGAAATATTTCTGTGAAACCACTGGGTAAGGAATTTGAACACAGTGTGATAGCTCCTTATAGTGAGCCACTTGCAGCCTTGCAGAAGGCAAAATTATCGCAAGCAACATTAAGCCTGTTCACTGGAGGACCTCATGCTCTCTCAGATGATTTTGAAACAACAAAAAAGGGGCTAAACCCACACTGTAAAATCCTTTTGCATCTTGACCTGCTGGGGGTAAGAGAGGAACTGTCTGTTTGCTTATCTTTGAAGTAAGTCATCTTGTTCCTTGAAAATCTAGAGTCCATGATAACCCAACTAAGCAGTGATCAGGGCTGTAGATTATTAAAACACCTTTTCTTTAGGCTTACCTGAACACTGAGCCTCAGCAATAACATGTTACTTAGCTACTAAACATAAGAATAACAGCAAAAAATCTATACAGGATGGAAAGTGGAAGGATAAGATTTTCAAAACAATACAGGTTGGCTATGCAACACAGCAAGGTTGTGAGAAAACAAAATGAGAATTAAACACCATAAGAAAACTGATTTCATCTGAAGCTTCTCCTTAATGAGTCAGACAACTTGACCAGACAATAAATTCATCTGTTTGTATAAGTTTCAATCTTAGGTCAGTATTTTACCATTATGGTAGAGCATCTATATCATCTAAGGAAATATTTGCATATTTTGTCCTTGAGAACATTGCATTAATAAAGGCACAGTAGCATTAAACAGCATCAGTCATATTGTGCGCTTAAAGCTAAAGGGGAACGAAACAGGCACAACAGATAATCACTGTGAGGAATTAGATGTCAACTGTTTGTAGAAATTAAACGCAGAGGTGTTGCTGGGAGAGAACAAAAGCCTGCAGAGTCTGAGCTTGTGGGATATTAAAGCTTAATTGAGGCAGGAGGAAAAAGGTGACAACAAGGCCTAATATAGGTCAACACCAGAGCCTGAGCATGGGAACTCTCCAAAGCACATGAATATTATCTGTCCTGATATTTAAGGAGTTTAGGAAGACAAGTCTTGCCCTCATTCAGCTCATGGCTTTGGTTTGTAAAACAAGCTCATTTTCTTTCTTTCATCAAGGCTTTGTTTCCCTCTGCTAAAAGAGCCAATAGTTAATACATCCCCTCATCCACATAACATCCAGCTTCCTCACATTTCACAAGTGTGTGCGATCTTGCCGAATGTACTCACACCACCAGTCGGAAGATAGCCATCCTTCATCATTTTAGTGAAAAATCAAGTATTCTCTTGCCAGACTTTCTATGGGAGTACCCTAAATGCAGATCTACAGCCAAAGTGAGTATGTAAAAATGTACCAGGGGATTCCATTCATACATCTTCTTGTATTTCAGATACAAACTGGCACAGTTTTAATTACAGCCTGCCAGCCCAGTAAAATGCTAAATATCAAAAAGTATGTCTATGCTGCATGATGAGACATGGAGTGGACAACCTGAACTTTAAGCTGGACCTTTTACTCTCCTACTTGAACAGGTCCATTTCTCTGACTGCCCTGTATTCCTTTCTTTTGAAACAATGCTCTGTGACACGAAGAAATTGAACAGTTAGTAGGTTTTGAGTATTTAATTTAAACCACCAGATAATCTTTTTCATGAAACCTTGTAAAGTGTCTGCTTTGGAATAAATAAATAAATAGATAGATAGATAGAAAGATAGATCAACAGATAAATAAATAAATAGAAGGAAAAAAGCAAACAGACAAAATAAGGTCTTCAAGATATCATGGGGAAAGCATTTATACAAGTATATTATCTACAGGACAGAAAAACTTCAAATTATGAAATGTATATTGAATTCCTGAAATAACACTGTTCATAACAAGCCTGTATCCTCTCCTTATGACGGATGATCAGTTTACAGGGTAACAGTGACAGATGTGCATTCAAAATGCTCTGCAAGCACATATCAGTCTGCTGGATCACTGGCACACACAGCGTTCAGTGAATGTAAGAGAGCACTAAGTATTGTTGTTTAAAAGTATTGTTGTTTAAAAGTATTAAAAATGTAATTTCTTTTTACAAAGGAAGTCTAAACCCCAATAAAACAGGACAAAGCTTCAACAAAGCAAGTTGTTCTCACCTCTGCTAAAATACAAATAAACAAATAAATATATAGAATCTGCCCTGGAACTGCTTACAGTTTGCATAATATTTTTTTCCCCATATTTTTGGTGTACAAAAATACCTACTTTGTAAAACCATCACTAAAAAACAGTGGAAATATCCCCCCATCCCCAAACACATTCAAATACAAAATATCCACCCCCTTCCAGTTCAAAGTTATCAATATTGGGTTTAGTTAGCAGATCTTTTAGGATAAAAATGTGTCATTGGCACAAACCCAATTTTCTTTTCAGAGAAATCTGTGACCCACTCAGATAAAATCTGCGTATGACTCAGTGTTGGCTGTCAGGAGAAACTAAATGCTCTCAGTATAACTAAGCTCCTCACCCTCTGGGGCTTGTTAGACTCTCATTTTGTGGAAGTCCAGATGAAAAACTGGGTGAAAAAGACAAGCTCAGATACAACATTCACACAGAGGAGCCCACATGGGTACACATACATTCTCTCCCAACCCACACTGTGCTGGTTTAAGAAGGTCTCTCCCAATCTACTTCAAGTCACGTATCACCATTTCTCTGCCACAGATTACAGCTCTCTCATGGACACTAGCCAAGGCAGCTTTGGCGAATGCTTCCTCCTCTGTTTCAGTCACTGTGAGCTAGGTACCACCCAACTTAACGATCAGTCCACAAAAGTAGATTCAGAAAGACTATTCAAGGTGTTTTCAAATCAGTGTCTCTGCTGGTAGATAATAGTGGATTTTAATTTCCAGGGAAAGGAGGGTAAATTAGAAAATGGTAACCACTTCATCTAGTGCTGGTGCAGCTGGGAAAGGACATACATCTGCTTAACAGAGAATTTTGTTTCACACAGAAAAAGTAGTACTGACAGGAGATATGCTTCTTGTCCAGAAAGGGGAAAAACAACGTTTGGAAAAATTGCTGTGTAAGCCGCAGGACAATACTGTCCCAGAGTCAAAGGGATACACACCACAAATCAGGCAGTAAACTGGAAGGCTAACTTTCAGAAAAACATGGTTCCTCAAAATCTCCCCATTCAATAGTTTTCCCTACCACTCCCAAGTATTTTAAGACACATGTTGATCAGGTTATGAAAGAAATATCATGAAGTGGTACTTGCGGCAATACAAACAATGACCCAAATGTCCAATCCTTCCCTTCCCACTGTGTCCCAAATCTTGTTTTTTAATTAAAATCAATGGCAGAGTAAAATTTTTATTCCACATTTCTTTAAACTGACTCAACAGTATCATTCACAAAGAAAAATAGGGCAAAAAACTACAAAAAAGTTCATCTGGAATAACAGAAACATTCTACTGTCCCAGGTTTATGTCAATGTTATAATGAATTTATGTTCATTCAAAAAGTTATGAGGAATAATAAGCTGTTGTAACTAGAAATCTCTTTGAAGTAATACCTAACTTAAACTGATTCTCTGTCACAGAATTAGTCTTGGGACTCATGCGATGAAAACATTCTTTTCTTCTCTGATTTATGTTGTTTTCCAATTAAGATCCTTTGACAGGGCATTATTGTCAATCAGTTTTCTACACAAAAATCACATCAGTGTTCCTCCCAAGTCAGGAGTGTGCAAAAGACAATCTAATTTCTTTGTTCACCCGGGGTCAGTATTTTGGCAAAAAATGAATATTCTCATTAAGGTCCTAGTGCAAGATTTTTCTTTTACTTTCAGTTCTTCAAGGAAATTAGTCACCACACAGGGTAGATTAACTGCAGCAGCTCAGCTTCTTCAGGTGCACTCGAGTTTCCTCACAACATATGTATCAAGACATAATTACGCTGCCAGCTTCGCTGACTGGAATTATTAGTCTTCACATTCAACTACCTATCTGGAACAAATGAGATGTGCTTACTGTCTGGTCAGGATGGGAGAACAGAGGAAAATAGTGAATACCAAAGACGTGAGAAAAACTCTCAGAAATCAATCACATTTTATATTGAAAATTGCTTGAGTGGTCTGTAAAGGCTTGATAATTAAAGATCTTCTATATGAGTGGTAAAAGCATATTTTAATGAGTATTCGTTCTTATAGTCAGGTACAAACATAAAGCAGTACAATGCCAAAATGTAAGAAGCCATTTACTGCTGCTATTGCAATCTTTCCTAGGTGACATTATAAAGAAGTGTAGCCATAAAACTAACTACAGATTCAGACAGAACCCTCATTTCCTTTGTATCATGGTTCCTCCTGTCTCTTGCCTTTCTGTCTTTTCTCCACAGGACCCCTACAGAAAATGCTGTTTTCCCTCTCTGTTGCACTCTCCTACAGCAGGGACTGTAGGTTCAAAAAACGTAGAACCATGAAGTCCTAAAAATCATTGAATCATAGAATTTTTTAGGTTGGTAAAGACCTTTAAGATCATGAACCCAACCATTAACCTAACACTGCTAACCCCACCACTAAGCCATGTCCCTAAGCACCACATCCACACATCTCTCAAATACCTCCAGGGATGGTGACCACATCCCTGGGCAGCCTGTTCCAGTGCCTGACAATCCTTTCAGGGAACACATTTTTCCTAATATCCAAGCTAAACCTCTCTTGGTATAACTTGAAGCTGTTTCCTCTTGTCCTATCACTTGTCACTTAGAGAAGAGACCAACCCCCCCCTCTCTGCGACCTCCTTTCAGGTAGCTGTAGAGAGCGATAAGGTCTCCCCTGAGCCTCCTCTTCTCCAGGCTGAACACCCCCAGCTCCCTCAGCCGCTCCTCACAGGACTTGTGCTCCAGACCCTTCCCCAGCTCCACTGCCCTTCTCTGGACATGCTCCAGCATCTTGATGTCTTTCTTGTGGTGAGGGGCACAAAACTGACCCCAGGATTCGAGGTGCCACCTCACCAGTGCCCAGTACAGGGGGACAGAAACCTGATGACAAATTTCTCTGCAACTGATTAGTTACTAATTTCCTCTCCCTTATAGCTCAAAAAGAAGCAGGGCTCATCTACCATCAGCAAAAAGCCTAACGTTTTACATCTTTAACAAACATTTGGTCTAGCAAAGCACCTGTTTCCATGAAAAAAACACAGAAGTTTAGCACTTACTCTTATTTTCCACCATTTTTTCCCAAGGCAGCTCCCCACTCAGCTCACAATTCCAGGAGCAGCTAAACATGGAGTGAGAAAGGTCCCTCCCCAGGTTCTCCCAATGACTCTCTCAGGGCCCTGCCCTTTCTGCTGGCCCACACAGGTTTTGTGAACCAACAGTAAGTGCTGGCAACCTGTGCTTTTATAATAGTAACTGTGTTCCCGAGAGGCAGAGGACATGCTGCGTTCAAAACCATTCTGTTTTTCACATGTCTTTTGCAGAATCAAGAAAGGATTAAGCTTCTCAACTATGGCAGATTAAAAACCAGTTATCTGACTTTACTTCCCTCTCAGTCCTACACTAAGGATTTCCCATCTGGTTCACTCTCTTTTTCTTTCTGGCTCGCAACATATTTACGCTGTCAATTTAAATTACTTTTTGCAGTAAATTTCAGCTCCAGCTTTCAGGCACTTTTTATTGAAGTATCTTGTTTGCCCTGGTATAGTTACAGTTCTCTTGGGATTTATATTATAAAATTTATTTTCTTGGGTTTATAGCTGTGCAGTAAAAATTCCCATTGCACTGAAATTTGGCTTACAAGCGTCAAAGAGAGTTTTTTGCTAATATTTAAAAAGTTACATTGTAACATTTTAGTGATTTTTTTAAATATATTTCTAGATCTTTACAAGCAAGTCATTCATCTTCACTCTACTCTGCATTATTTCTGATACACTGTATTGAACAGAAAAAGATCTTACATTATCTATCAAAAGTATGTATCTGGGTTACGGTTTTGATTTTAGACATTTCTAATTCAGTCAAAGCAAAATATTGTCTTACAGACTTTTTCTCCCACTACCTCTCTCCCCTCATTCCACATCAGAGCTCCCACTGCCTCCTACTCCCAGTGATGCCCTGGAGCTTCAGGCTCTCCTCTTGGGGAAGGCAGAAGCCAGCAAGCCTGCTTGTCCCTGTTTTGGGTAATCTCATCCCATCCCTCCTTTGTGATAGTACTATGTAACTTCTCTGAAGCAGAGTTCTGGCAGCTGAAAATCAGACTATTCAGCAAGGGTTTGTTTAAGTAGAATAACAATGATTAATTTACTGAAAATTACTTTGAGTGCCAAGGTGAAGACAACTTTGTGACAAAGACATCTGAACAGTCATGTCCTTTCCAAAAAATATTTTAATGAGACACTTCCCCTTGGCATTGACTGTAGATGTCAATGTTCTCTGTGAACTAAATATAGAAAGAATTGACCAGAAAGCATACGACATAAGGAATCCTGACTTCTTCCCGGGAATCCGACACCTTGAAAGGGTCAAGCACCTCCTCAGGCAGATGTTGTTGTGTTAGGTTATGCACAAAGTGTTAGGCACCTTGCAGACCTCTGCATTCAAAGATCTGGTTCATTGTGAGAATGAGGTCAGGGGTGAATATGCATTGAGCTAGTGTTTATAATATACTTGGCTTTCTTTTATTGACTCCAAATCTTACCTTCAAATCAACCAGATGCTAGCCCAAAGCAAATTTTTAACTATGCTGAGCCTCACAGCGTAGTGCTAGATTTCAGTGGGGATCACTGTATAAACCAAAGTGACGCAGGCAGTGGTGTAATGAATCCTTCCCATCAGGTTCTCACCTCAACACCTGACAGGCCAGAGTCTGGCCCACCCACACACTTGTTATTAACAAGCAGAAATCACTTTTCCATATGGGAAAGTGGGTATTTAGCCCTGAATATCTCAGTTTTTTGAATTCACAGTCAGTTCAGCCTAGCAAAAGAGTGTTTACACTTGAATAGATGACAGCACAAAGCTGATTCTCATATTGGAGTCTGATAGTTGCTGACCCTGAATGGCTGGAATTGCCAGAGATAAGGATACAGCCCTGCGGCTCCTCTGCTTTGTAGCGTGCACTAGTTATATACCTGCTCACTCTCGGGGCAAAATGCCAGTGACTTGGCCTGACACCATCATAAGCTTGGTAACAAAGACATAAATGAATCTACAATGTGCAAGTCCAAGAGTTTTCCTTTCTAATTTTGCATGTCTTGCCAGTGTGTATACCTAAAAAAAATGAAGAAGCTGGGTTTTGGTTGTTTTTTTTAGATATTTTGTGACATTATCCACATCTCATCTCTCAGTCTACAAGATCTTGTGATTCAGGCTTTTTCAAGACACGCTTGCCTTAGTCTGTGGATCCCACAATCTCTACTGACAAAATTTCAGGTCACGTGAGTAACTCAGCCGGACCACTCATATAGCCAGAGCTCTCAAGACCAAGCCATCTAAAGACACATGCCACTGCTTGTGCACAGGTGCAAGAGGCTAGATCAAATATTTGGGAATAGAAAACATTCCCTGGGCATACAAGAGGGAAGTATCATGGATGCATGTTCTTCTTTTTTAATCGATCTTGCTTTGTACTACTCTAATTCTTGTAATACTGGACTATTTCCACCCATCTTCTAGAGTGCATTAGATCCTGTGAAGGAAGTTAGACCTTGCTTCCCTGAGAAGCACTATCCCAAAGCCCCAAAGCCATTTATTGGGCATGCAGGCTATCCATATAAACGTGCTGGGCAAGTTGGACTCAAAGAAACGCTTTGGGAGTGAAAGATAGCCTGAGATGGACTGCAAAGTGGTGAGGGGTAGGCCTCCACTTAAGCTGTTAACTTGGTCAGAACATTAAAAATTAGGACAAAAGGCCAGGCCAAAGGTCCATCTACCCCATTATCTTGTCCCCAGCACTAAGGGTGGATGTCTTGGGAAGAGCTTAAGATGATTTGTGATTTCTTGCTTTTCCTTCCCCTCACCACCAAGCTACCAGGTATTCTCAGAGAGAACTCATGATTTTTATTAAGTGAAAAAGACACCGTTCACTGCATAGCTTTGTAGGCACAAAATCCATGTAAGAAACTAGTGCCTGGGTTAAGTTCAAGAATATTATTTGGAGCAAACTACATCCCTCTGCTTAATCCAAAATATAAATAGCACCTTTATTTACACACACATACATATACAAATGGATACATGCATATATAAATATACGCCTTTTTCAGAAAGACACACCACAGGATTTCCACATTTTAAAACAATTTTCACTTCTTTGTGAATTTTAATTTATTTTTAAAAATATTTTTTCTCAACGGAAAACAAAGGTGAAGGAGAGACAAATCAAACAAGCGCTTACCAGTTCCGGGTATCAATAAAACACAGTAGAGAGCCCAGAGTCAGACACATTTTTCCTGGCCTCATCTTCATGTGACTTAAGTAGGACAGGTCACTTTACCCAATGTAATAAAGGTTGTTGGGCCCTTCTCATGCTAGACCCTGTTGACAGCTGCTTACAGCTTTAACTCTTTGAGCTGTGAATTTCTCTGTACTCATCTTCCTCAAGATGCTTTTCATTTTTTCATGTTTATGCAGCTCTACCGTTTCTCTGAGCAAGATTAAAAGGAAATGTGTGTTGCACTTGCTAATCTAAATCCATACAAAAGCCTTCCCTATAAACTTGAGTATCATCTCAAAGTACATAGTCTACAGCAGTGACCTAGTAGTTAACAGCTTGTCTCCCTAGAGTCAAAGATATCTCTTGTACTGATTTGGTACAAAATATTTAATGTACTATATCTAATGTACTCATATTTAAAACTAAGTATCTAAATATTTTACTGCATTTGGTTCAGGACCCAATATTCATTTTCTCTCAATTTCTAATGAGATCTGTGAAAGCATTATGTTATCACCTATTGCTATTCCTAATTTTACTAACACTTGTACCTTCTTTTTTGATAGAACTTGACCAGACGAACAATACACAGAATGTCGAACACATATTTCTCAAGTACACACTACATTCTATAAAATATATTATACCAATCCAAATAATGCTAATGCTCAAATTACAACCTGTAACCCAACACCAGAAATTGGATGTGTTTGCAGGTCCAGAACTGACATTTTCTTCCAGGGTCAAGCACTCAGGCTTTCCACGGAAATTTACAGTGTCAGCAGGTATGACAAATGTAGACCTTGTACGTGGCACAGACAGAGAAAAAAAATTGCAGATTTAATGTACTTTTTTTCTCCTTCAAATGTACATTTTTTCTGCCTTCCTCTATTCCTTCAATAACTCTCGCTACAAGACATCCTGTTAAAACTTAAACATCAAGATTCTTCCAAGTTCCAGAAAAATTAGGCCAATTATACCAGGGATATAGGACAGGGTTCTGATGTCAAATAGTTTCTATTGGATTAAGTTCCCTGATACCACTGAAGTTAAAATAACACTGATTTAATAAAAGCAATGTTTTTATATGAAATATTAATATTTTATATACATAGGGATATGAAAGTCTACTTCCAGTGTGTGCTAAAACCCCAGCTCTGCAGTGGTTAAGAGAAGCATGGTTATTCTTTATTTGATTTGAAGATTTTGTTTTGCTTTTAAGGAAAAAAATTGAGTCCAACGCAGTTCATATATTCATATACATTTATAATTTATGCTCTGTTGACTGAGAGAAAAGGAACGAACATATTAAAATTTGATACCTGTCCTCCAAACAGAGTAAACATTTCATGACAGAATTTGCATTGTTTAGCTCTGATCATCTCCACATTTAGATGACATTGCTGTCTTAAATATTGTTTCTATTTCTTCTTCAAGAATTGAGGAACAGCTTTTTTGACAGCATTTTGATGAAATGCTCTAAGTACTGAACTGTAACTCCACTTCCTGCACTCATTTTGAACTTACATTAACTGCTCTCTGATGACTTAACCCAAAGCACTAAGCTTTACCTTTCAACCCTACAAGACCTGCTGCCCTGCAAGGAAACCTCTCACAGTATTACTTAAGGAACTCGGTTTTGCAAATTCTGCACAACAATATTTTCTTTCATATAATTTTATTTTTGGCAAAACAATGATTTGATTATACAGTAAAGTATATGATATTCAGGACTCAGACATCAAGATAAAAGCTAAGAAATGGATCAGATAACCTGAACCCCAAGTCACAATTAAAAAAAGAAATCAGTTAATTTTGCTTTTTTGTAGATGTAATTTATCATGCCTGTTAGGAATTCAGACTTCACTCCATCCCGGAATGTCTGAGTAGTGACATGAATGAAATTAAGTAACATAAAGATATTTCTCCACCTAACTGCTTGTCTTCTTTCTATAATCTAAATAATGTGGTGAATGGAGTTAAACCCAGCTGTTTCTATAATCCCATTTTTGTGGTGAATGGAGTTAAACCCAGCTGGTAGCCAGCCGCAAGTGGTGTTCCCCGGGGGCTCAGTACTGGGGGCAGTTCTCTTTAAAATCATTATCAGTGACCTGGATGAGGGGATTGAGTGCACCCCCAGTAAGTTTGAGGACAACATCAAGTTGGGTTGGAGTGTTGATCTGCCTGAGGGTAGGAAGGGTCTACCGAGGGATCTGCACAGGCTGGATCGATGGGCTGAGGCCAACTGTGTGAGGGTCAACAAGGACCAGTGCCAGGTCCTGCACGTGGGTCACAACAACTCCCTGCAACACTACAGGCTTTGGATGAGCGGCTGGAAAGCTGCTCGGTGGAAAAGGGCCTGAGGATGTTGGTCAGCATCTGGCTGAATATGAGCCAGCAGTGTGCCCAGGTGGCCAAGAAGGACAATGGCATCCTGGCCTATATCAGCAATAGTGTGGCCACCAGGACTAGGACAGTGATTTTCCACCAGTACTGGGCACTGGTGAGGACGCACCTCAAATCCTGGGTTCAGTTTTGTGCCCCTCACCACAGGAAAGACACTGAGGTGCTGGATCATGTCCAGAGAAGGGCAACGGAGCTGGGGAAGGGTCTGAAGTCCTGTGAGGAGAGGCTGAGGGAACTGGGGGTGTTCAGCCTGGAGAAGAGGAGGCTCAGGGGAGACCTTATTGCTCTCTACAACTGCCTGAAAGAAGGTTGTGGTGAGGTGGGTGCTGGTCTCTTCTCCCAAGTGACAGGACAAGGGGAAATGGCCTCAAGTTGTGCCAGGGAAGGTTTAGAGCGGATATTAGGAAAAATTTCTTCAGTGAAAGGGTTGTCAGGCACTGGAACAGCCTGCCCAGGGAGTGGTGGAGTCACTGTCCCTGGAGGTATTTAATGGATATGTGTATTCGGCACTTGGAGACATGGTTTAGTGGTGGACTTGGCAGTGTTAGGTTAATGGTTGGACTTGATGAGCTTAAATGTCTTTTGCAACCTAAATGATTCTATGATTTTTATCATTTGCATTCAAAAGAATCTAAAGATTGTAGGGTAAAAGACACTGTACAAACAAAATAAATTAGCCCCAACACCAGAACTTAAAACATTTTTTCAGAATGGAAAGCCTGGAAGAAACATATCCTACACTGAGATATAAATAGCTGTGCTTCAAGTGGAGGATTAGTCCTCCACTTAAACTTTTACAGTGCCTCATGATATTCCACCATTGCCACAAACTGTTTCTGCCCAGGGATATTCAGGACTAATCCTCCCGAACACAGATTTATTGTAGCTTTGCCCTGTCTTCAGACTACTGCATTCCCCTTCCTGTCATTACACCTTTGGATTCTGCATTTGAATGTCTTCATTTTTAAGCTTCTGGTGCTTCTGCAAGCCATCAGTTACTCCCTCCACTTGGAGACTGCAGTCAGTAACAGGTTTTGGATTTTACACTATTTATAATAATTTTTTTTTTTTCCAAGCAAGACGGCAGTCGCTATGATTGCATCTGGTTTTAATTTATCTCCTTAAACAAGTTTTGTGGTTATCCAGAGCACAATGCCATTAAAAACTGAACACAGCTGAGATCCATCATGAGGGAGAAAGATGCTTGAAAGGCAGATTTATGAACTACAGGTAATGAATGTTGTTGGATCCTGAAGCACTCCTACTGCAATTACAAGAAGCTATTTCAAGGAAGCCTAAGATTCCCAATAAAGTTGAAGCACCTCCACCTTTAGGAGGCATCACATTTTGTAGTGCCTCTTTCCTCTTGAGGGAGGACCCTCCAGTACCTACCACCTGCCTTTTCCTATTCACACGCCATTCAGGCTCAGCTGGCTCTGGCAAATCCTTGGGCAGATACTGCTCGTCATCCCCCCTGCCCAGGGCACTGTACCGTTCCCAAAGCTGTGGGTCCGCAAGTGAAGCATGATCCTTTCTCCTGCTGCTGGAAGCCACAAGCTCCAAGGTTCTTGATGGCCACCTTCCACTATCTCCTTGACAATAGCCTCCATTTGTCCTTCCCATCTCACGCAGTGTGGCTCTAAGCTATGTGAACTTCAGAAAAAACCCTGACACACCCCCTTTCCCTGGAAGCAACTGCTTCCTATTGCACTGGAGAGCTGCAGGAGCATTTGTCATTGCTGCTAAGGGGTTAAAAGAGTCATGAGGGGGACAGCTGCTTCCCACCGCCACCTTTGACTTTCCCCAAAGTATGGAGACTGACCCCAAAGTATGGGGACTGTCTTACACGCATTCCTATAGGGAATGCAAAACAGGTCTGAGGGAAGCAGAGAACAATAGATGAAGTGCTTCTGTTTTACCTTTCCTTGTGACACAGAGACAAGGAGTGATTTAACAGGGATGAAGGATGAGAAGTTACCAATAGACATGCTAGGCAGATTTGGATCACTTACTGCTGCCAGAAACCGATACTAAGGGTTTATTATCTTTCTTCTGCATAATCAAGTGCTTACTTCCAGACCCCACCTGCAATTAGCCGTGCAGTGTCTCAGTAACATACAGATTCGCTTTTGTTCTTGGATTATAGTAGTGATCAGACACATGGCACCAAGCAGTGTGCCACAAACTGCACAAACAGTGAGAAGACAGTACAGTTGTCATAATTACAACGTCAGGAATAAAATAACTCTGTGGAATATTTAAATCTCAGGCACGCAACAGTTGCATTATTTACTACTGCACAATGCATTTGCGTTGATGTTATAAAGAATAACGAATTCCTGTGCTTATGCAGCATATGTAGGATATGCAGCACTGCAGAAGTCAGCAGTACGCATACCCTGACCGTTAGGAAAGAGCTGGCCACTGTTAACTACATGGTCTAGGAAACACTATGTCAACTTCTACTTCTGTACACACTTAAAGAAATTTGGTTGATAGAGGTGAGCTAAATTACCATAAAGGCTGATTTATTAACTGGGAATAAAACATTACCCTATGAAACCTTCATTAAAAAGCTTTACCCGTGACTAATGTTAGTATATTGTTATGTATAATCTTAAGCACTATTAAGTAGGTGTCTGACAAAGGATTTCTACGTGTCTTCTCTGTGCCTGTCAGTAAGGTATTTTTGGTACATGGCTAAACTAGTCAAGGTCCTACCTCTGCTGAAGCCCTTGACCTTTTCTGTGACAAATGCAAAACTTATTGACACATGCGATTCAGTTTCATGTGGCAAAAAGCAGCCCGAGAAAAAGCACAAATATACCATTTCCATGGTACCTTCCACAGTATGCTAGTGTAGTTTCATGGATTGGTTCTCATAACAGCACTTGCTAGATGGTCCTTATACACAGGTAGGCAGATGGATTTTGTAGACTTAGGGCAATTTGAAACATGTCACACTAATAGAGCATGTGACCTTTTTTTTTCTTTTAATTCTGTGAGTTCCGTGACAGCAAGAATTATCACCCTAATACAGCACGTAAGTGTGCTTGACTTTCAGCACATCAAAAGTAAAATCTCCAGATGTGTTCCTGTGGCATTAATTAACATGAAACTGGAACAACAGGACCAAATCCAGATCAAGAAAAGAGGTTATCTGCCTTTCTCAGGAAGGAATCGTTGGAGAGACAGGGAGAGAGACACCAATGAAATTACAAGCCAAGTTTGTCCATTCACAGTTTTAAAAGTTTCATAAGCATTTAATAACCCATCTATTACAAAAAAAAAGAAAAAAGGCAAATGCAGGTGGTAACTCACATATGTGAGCTTGAAAGCACCACGATGAGGGTCTGTCTTAAAGGGACCTTTAAAAGCAGCTATAATTTGAGCAATACCCTCACATAGTCATAGAATCATAGAATCATAGAATGGTTAGGGTTGGAAGGGACCTTAAAGACCATCTAGTTCCAACCCCCCTGCCATGGGCAGGGACACCTTCCACTAGACCAGGTTGCTCAAAGCCTCATCCAGCCTGGCCTTGGACACTTCCAGGGATGGGGCATCCACAGCTTCTCTGGGCAACCTGTTCCAGTGCCTCACCACCCTCTCTGGGAAGAACTTCTTCCTGATATCCAATCTATGATATCCAATCCAATGTCACGGACTTATCAGCAAGCATTTGCTTAGATGCTCTACGATTTACAGTCTAACAAAAGGAGAGGAACTGCCTTGCAAAAAAAGGCTTAGGCTATGGAGAATACCTTCAGGAACCGAATGTCAACTCACATGCCCTCTGGAAGGAGCAAGGATCTGGAAGATCCAGCCTACATCGTAGCTACTCTCTATGTTCGTTAAGTAACCACCATACAGTACCATATTTGAGAAGTGTTTGATTGCATCACGCCATTTTTAAGAGGTGATGTTGAATTATCCTAGTTAATGATAAACTGATTACGAAACCATAAAAATATCTCAGCTACTATCAGTATTTCCACAGCATGGATGAAATTACACTTACCTATCAGACAAAATTAGAACAGCAGTAGGTGACAACAAAATGGAAAAAAAAAACCCTATCAGCAGTACTAGTTATAAAGACAACGATTTTCAAACAATCTGAAGGTGTTTAAATTAATAACATTAAAAATAAGATGTCCGAGCAGAAATTTCACGAAACGTTCTTCAAAACACTGTGCGGTTTTGCACGTAGTTTTCAGTCAAAATCCATGATCTATGGATTCTATGAATCTCTGACATTCAGCATATGCTCTGATACTTTATACTGTAACCAATACACTGTGCTTTATACATTATTTAATCATGCTTTACAAGCTATGTAAAGCCTGTGTGCCAGGAATCCATGTGCATACCCATTCTGTATTTAACAAGAAAAGCCACTATCTCATACCTTCCCTTCTCAAACAAGTAAAATGTGGTTTCAAATCTGATTATTTTTTTCACCCTCCTCTTACAGGATCACAACAACAGCCGCTTGCATGATGGATCTACGCAGATATCCTCTGGATGAACAAAACTGCACACTAGAAATTGAAAGTTGTAAGTTACTGGAGGGAGAGGGTTGGCCAAACGGCAGCTGTAGATTGAAAGACATTCACAGGTTAGGTAAAACAGGAGCAAGTTGTTCAAACACTGTGTGTCCAGTGAGTTTGTACACAGAATACACCCAATATGTTTCTATAAGCCAAAATACGTTTAATTCACAATATTGGTTGATCCAAGCTTGTAAGATGTCTTTCAAAACCTCTTCTCAAGGAAAGGAGAAGAGTATTTCTCGATCAGAGGACGACAACCGAGCACTGTCTCTCTTCAGTGCCTAATCACCGCAGAACCTGAATTAATATAGATTTATATGTTTTATGATGCTAGCCTTTAGAGAAACTCAGTGCACCCGCCTCCAACATCAAGATTAACATCTGCCCCACGTGGTGGTGGCAGGACTGATCAATTGCTCTTCCCAAAACTCTTGGAGGTTATAAAAGGAAACAACTTGATCCTTCAGCACCAAGGTTAATGAGTTTTGCCATTGTCTTCCACAAGCACAGGATCAAGGCATGAACTTGCAAATTTTTGTCATTAATATAGATTTATATATTTTATGATGCTAGCCTTTAGAGAA